>NC_140631.1:1365272-1542772 GCF_057382275.1 Copadichromis virginalis
AGGACCACCACCTGCTGCACTACTGCTTGCTGCTTCTACGCCTCAGCCTGAGGACGACGCCTCGCCTGGTTCTGCCACACCTCAGTCTGAGAACACATATAAACTCATTTCACCCAATATAGACTGTGTGTTGCTGCAACTTCCGCAGCCTCCTGCCATGTCGGCTGGGGGGCCTGAGGAGCCCGTCCGGCCACTACCTGTGGCTGCCTCACTGTCACCTGGTTCTGCCTCTGCTACGCCAGGACCAGCTCCGGTCTGTGCTTCGCCCGGTCCAGCTTCAGCCTCTGCTTCGTCTGCTGCAGCTCCAGCCTGTGCTTCGTCTGCTGCAGCTCCAGCCTGTGCTTCGTCTGCTGCAGCTCCAGCCTGTGCTTCGTCTGCTGCAGCTCCATCCTGTGCTTCGTCTGCTGCAGCTCCAGCCTGTGCTTCGTCTGCTGCAGCTCCAGCCTGTGCCTCGTCAGCTGCAGCTCCAGCCTGTGCTTCGTCTGCTGCAGCTCCAGCCTCCGAGTCTTCGTCTGCTGCAGCTCCAGCCTCCGAGTCTTCGTCTGCTGCAGCTCCAGCCTCCGAGTCTTCGTCTGCTGCAGCTCCAGCCTCCGAGTCTTCGTCTGCTGCAGCTCCAGCCTCAGAGTCTTCAGCCTCGTCGGGTCCGGCCTCTGCCTGTGCTTCTGCTACGCCGGGTCCGGCCTCTGCCTGTGCTTCTGCTACGCCTGGTCCGGCCTCAGCCTCTGCTTCAGCGTCGCCTGGGCCGGCCTCTGCTTCAGCGTCACCTGGTCCTGTGCCCTCCAAGCCTCGGCCGGTACGCCTGACACTTGGGCGCCGCCGCCGCCTTCCGCACGGCCGGCCCCCTGAACTGTTTCCACGCCGTCGCCTTCCGCACGGCCGGCCCCCTGAACCGTTTCCACGTCACCGCCGTCGAGGTCGGCCCCCTGAACCGTTTCCGTGTCGCCGCCGTTGCCGTCCGCACGGACGGCCCCCTGATCACATGAACTGTGGCTTTCTGGACCGTCACCCCCCGGGCCGGCCCCCTGAGGAGTCATGAACTGTTCCCTGCGCTCCTGTGATTTTTGATGGACATTTTGGGTTTTTTTTTTTGGCCTTGTTTCTGGCCCTCCGTCCTGGACCCCCACCGCCCGCCCTTGGTGGGTTGTTTTTGGTTTTGTTTTTCGAGGTTTTAGGGCGTCTGGAATCCGCCCTTAAGGGGGGGGCTCTGTCACAGGCTGGGTCTCCGACCCAGCACTCTGAGTTTTCTTTGTATTTTTTGATATGTTATTAGTTTGTGTTATTTCCTATTTGCCTTTAGTTTAGGCAGTTATTGTTCCTGGGTTTTCTATGTTTTGGGGTTTTCTATTTATTTCATCACGTATTAGGTCTGTTAAGTTGTGTTGTCATTTCCTGTTTTATTCTGACAATGTCATGTGTTCTTTGTTCATTGTATTTAGCTTTCCTCTCCTGGTCCTGTCATTAGGTTTATGTCTGTCAGCTGTTTTCCCCCATGTGTCGCCACTTCCCCTGATCACCTCATGTCTGTATTTAAGCCTTTTGTTTTCTTCATGCCATTGTCAGTTCGTCTGTTTATCTCACCAGAGTTACAGTCATAGTCATAGTCATAGTCTTAGCCTGTTTATTTTCCACCTCAATCATAGTTATAGTTTTTGGTCTTAGTACCTTTAGTGTTTTGTTTCTTAGTGTTTTGCCAGCTTAGTGTTTTGTTTCTTAGTGTTTTGCCTGTTTGCTTTGGTCTCTTGGTTCATTTCCTGTCGTCATCGCAATAAAGGTTCACTTTTCTGTTAATCATTACTATTCCTCGTCATCATCTGCTTTTGGGTCCTGTTTCCGCACACATCGGCGCACCCCGCCGTGACAACTTCCCCAAAAAAGTAATCCTGTTACTCTACTGATTACTTATTTTCAAAAGTAATTAATTACTTAGTTACTTAGTTACTTTTTAAAAACACGATTTACAACCTGAAGAGGTGATAAAGTGATAGATCTTTCAGCCCAATTCTACTTTTTCTACATAATCCATCATACAAAATGTAATCAAATGGAAAAGTCTCTTTTTAAAACTTGTTTTATCAGTTTTAATCTTTTAACTTTATGCATCAAGCAAACATTTAATTATCTGCAACATTCTCTGACTGGAAGAAATTAGTTTAACATTTAAACCTATTTTCTGCACATTCCAGCACATAAAATAAAATATTTTTTGTGTTTACACTCAGTCTTTCAAATAGATGCAAGTAAAACACAGCAGAAAATAAATAAAGTCAAAGACTCAGCGGTCCTGTTGCTCTATTTTCACCTGTAAAGCAGGAGTGCGGTAGGCGGAGGTTTACCCTGGTGCAGGTGTGCCGCGGTCAGTGGAAGAATCCGCGAGTTTCTCTGTGAGTTTCCCATTACGTCGTAGCTACTCGGTGCTTGTTGGAAGTTTAGGGGTTTTTTCGCTGTAAAAAGAAGTTTTCTTCCCACGCACAGCGGACACTAATGTTTTTGTCACTTTTTATGGAATCAAACTCAAAGTAAGGTCAGTACTTCCACGCTTTAAACGCTGCACGCTCATACTCTCTCCAACAATCGATATATGATCCACTGTTGATCTGCACACAGCTGTTGTCACTAACGTCGCACTCGCTTACGTCACTGTCGTGAGACATTCTCGCAGAAAAATCACGGTTTTAGTAACGCAGTAACGCAGCGTTCCTACGGGAAAGTAACGGTAATCTAATGACCGATTTTGCAATAGTAGTCCCTTACTTTACTCGTTACTTGAAAAAAGTTATCAAGTAACGTGTTACTGCCCATCTCTGATGGCAACTGCATGAGCCATGGGAGAAGTCACACTAAAGACGTGCTGATGAACTTTGCTAACATCTATCAGTTAGGATCATTGGCAGAGAGGCATGTGGGGGCATCACACAAAGAGTCCGAGTCACTTTCTGTACACACAGCATGAAATTAGCTTTAATTTGGATCCTATGAGGTGTTGCTGGGACTGGAAGACAAGGCAACTTATTTTGATCAGTGTTATATTATTATATTAACACAAGTGAAGGACAAAGCGTGCACAGCCTCCTAAACCATGATCACAGTGGCCTTTAGAGGTTATCTCTCCTATTACTACAGGATAGATCCATCGGTTCACTGCAACAGGCCCTTTAGGTGGCCATGTTTACCTCCCGTTCTTCGTCTAGCCACAGCACTGTGTGCGACATCACGTGAGCTGAAGGAATTTACACTGGAATGAGGTGCCGGGTGTTCCGTGTCTGGCTTTAATGAGGTTTTTCCAACACTAGAGAGCACAATAAATTCTGAGCTGTAGTGGAAAGAATCAGACACTGAGTGAGCCTCTGAGAAGCTCATTAGAAATGAATGGAAATTGACATAATACAGTGGGCAGATGAAGCGATTTTCTTATTGCTTCTATTAGCAGGTATTTAGTGCAGTAGAGCTACTGGTGGACAGACACGAGTGCAGCTGTGGAAAAGGGAGAAATCATTGCGGTCAATCCTTCTCAGACAGCTGTCATCATGGTCCCTGAATCTTTGAACGTAATGGAACAAACCTTTTGCATAACTGCAAGATGTCAACTGCAATGATCACCGGTAACATTACCCAGATCCTCGGGTCGCTTGAAAGACGGAGTTATTATTTTCTGTGGATACAAAGGGCTAATGAATCTGGCAAGGTCGGGATTTGTGGAATATTCCATTGAATCCAACTCCTCCATTGATTGGGAATGTATGACATGTGTATTAGTCATGCAGTGTGTTTTATTTTTCCTGGCATTGATGCGCGCCACAGCATTATCGCTCAGAAAACTGCAGTATCCCGTGTGTCTAAGAACTCGCCTTGGGACGTTCACGACCTGCAGATAAGCCCAGAATGTAAACAAGTCATAAATGCATCTGCAGTAAACCTTTACAGGTCTGAGCCCAGTATTATGCAATGGAGTTGTACTGGAAGCAATGCAGGGGTGGGAGTGAACAACTGCTCCGTCACTCATTCATTCATATTCATCCACCTGCGTAATCCAAACGAGCTGTAGTTTATTTGGCCTTTAATGGCAAAGAGAGAAGGATCATCTACTCTAACCTCCTGAGACCTGAACTCTTCCACTGCAGCATTTTTCATTTCTCTTTGATATTTGGGCTGATTGGGACACGATGAATGTGAAAAGAAAGAATTTTTTTTTTATTCAAATTTTTGTTTCTAAGAAAAATCAGAGCCACATGAGGACATTCGTTTAACATTTTGATAGGACAGTAGCAGCATAACGTCCTCGTAAGTGGATATCAGGCCCATGTAGAGCAAGATTGAGTATTTTGGTCTAAATAACCGAAAATGTGACGTCCACACATGTGGACACCAGGTCCTAGGAGGTTAAATCATCCAATGTGCATCTTTAGAAAAACAAACAATTGTGTGTAAAACATTTTAAAGATTCATCCAACATGAGCCGTGCGAAGAGAAGGACTTCCTGCGATGGGTCTACGATCAGCCAGACGTTCCCAAATGACTCCAGCTTAGCCAAATTTTCATCCACTGGTCATTTCTGCTCCGCTAAATATTTCTGGGAATGACTATGAAAGGCAACTTGTTACCAGAACCAGGGGTTGATATTAATATATATTCATTTCCGTTAAAGAAAAGGTTCTTAGCTTTAAAAACAAAAAATTAATGACTCAGTTTTCCCACCCAGTACCAGTACAGCAGTCCTGATGCCATCATGAGTTCTACTATGACTGTCTACGATGCTGATGTTATGAAATATAAAACGTATGAAATAAGATTGAAACCCCGGACCTCTCCCACCTCTTCGTGGTTTGGCTGCTGTTTGTTGGTTCTTCAGTTTTAATTCGACTTCATGAAAGCAGCTTGTAAACGGAGCAGGTTTAAGTTTGCAGCCCGTCACAAATGAAACTTTCCACTGAAATTCTTTGTTCAAGGTTCAGGCAGCACGTTTGGTTAAAGGTGGACATTTTGACTGTTTCACATTCTCGTCTCCCACAGCAGTAAACATCCATTATGCTTCAGTATAGGTCCACATAAACAAGTGGTGCGTTCTTCTGCACAGGTGTGTAAACCCGGAGCACCGTGGGTTTGAAGCCAGTCGATCACTTCTACCCTAAAGGTTACTGCAGACGGCCTGCGACGCGTGCACACTGGCCAGATGGAGCTGACAAGGTGGAACAACAATCCACTGAAGTCTTTTCATTTTGCAGCATCTCGTCTGCCACACAGAGAACGCCGCCTCCCACAGTTGTTGGCTTTGACGGCAGCTGTGGCTTTTTGTTATAAATGAAACAAAAACACAGCACTTAGCTCTGGTGGCAGCCGTCCTCCAGGCAGACAGTGGAAGATCTCGCATTTCATCAACACAATCAAAAGAATGAAATAGCAGCTGAATGGCTCGCAGGCTGCTCACTGTGACAGCGCACGATGACTTCTGTGGGGTCCTCTGAAGTGGGAAGTTTGTTTGTTTATATGTTTCGCAATAGCAGATTGTTTCATAGGCTGGTTTCATTTCAGTTTTGTAAGTATTCTTAGGTACTGGTTGATATTTGTATGGGCAGATTTGCAAATGCCCGACCAGAAGCACCACAAACAGGGTCTGAGCTTATCGAGGTAACTTCATACCACCGGCAGTGTTACCCTGAGCAGGAGGCAGAGCAGCACCTGCTATTTACAAGGTTAGTGGTTTGACCCCTATTAGAGCGAAGTGCTCTGCTGGGGGCCTCCCATGATGCACTGATGCACACACTGTTTCTTCTTCACTTCTCCACCTCTTTTCACTCAATAAGTGTTTATACACCACTCTGCATTTAATCATTAGTTATCATTAACCTCTGGCTCTCTTCCTCCCCTCCGCCCATCGAGTAGCAGCAGGTGTGCTCCTCCCTGAGCCTGGGTCTGCTGGAGGTTTCTTCCTTCCCGCTTCTTCATCTGACTGTTGGGATTTTCTCTGTATTATTGCAGCGGCTTATAATGTAAAGAACATTGAAGTGACTGCTGTTGTGATTTGGCGCAAAATAAAACTGAGTTGAACCGAATTGTCAAATCTGTAGTTAGACTAAGCCTCTGTCTCAGTTCAGGCTTTATCGGTTCTTCACTATGAGACTGTTAAGCACAGCCGCAGCTAAGAGAACAAATGCTAAAACTGTCACATAAAAAAGATGAAATGAATGGAAGAAACATTGTAATCAGTCAGATTGTCTTGATTTACAAGCACCGTGTTTTTGCTGGTGTGTTTTCTTTGGGAGCTTTTAAGTGGCTTCAACTTTAAAAACATGAAGTGGTTTCGTTGTCTGTAGAAGCTGTCGCTATATTTTCCTAATACTGTCTTATCTGTACTTGTCTGTATCTGTGACTGCTTGATAACACAAAAATGTCCGTATATGTTCGACTTGTCTTGACGGGGTCCAGGTTAAGTGGACAGAGCCTGACAACGGCAGGGCCAACAACCCTGGCGTGTTACTCCACACACTCCGAAATAAATCCTCAAAGTTCAGTGACAATCTTTCTGACTTTGATTTTTTTTATTTACATTTTAAACTTTTACAAAACAACTATTTTTAAGAACAACAGGACTGCAAAGCCAGAACACTAGCAAAGATTGAGAACAACCATAAACTCTTAAATACAGAGTGGTCTCGTCAGTTTTTAACAGCCAACTGTGGAATATGATCCAGTTAAAACACTCAACACCACCACAAACGTCAGTTCCCCGGATACAGTGTGTGCAGGTTGCATTACTATCTGGGATGTTTTTGTACAGGTTCTCCAAACTACAGTTTAAATACAATATCAAAGACACAAAGTACAACAATCTGTCTCAAAGCAGGTTGTAATCAGGCTGCCTACAGTATAAAGAATATGCAACATAGTATGAGTGTATATACTGGATATTTATATATATACACACACATTGCAGACAGTCACAAAGTGAAGACTACCAAGGCCCCGCCCACTCCCAGGCTAAGCTGTTCTATTCACATTTAACAAGAATATCCAAAGATGCCATGAAACAGCAACCAGAATAGAAAAATCACCAAAAATATATATATATGCCATTATGAAGAGCTACCAGTTCGGGGGGTACTTTTTGTTTTTTATTATTTTCATACTTTTAAATAAATGGTATGGACTGGAAAACATATACAACATCAAGTGTACTCGTATAATCAAGATATCTTTTGAAACATTGCACATAAAAAAGGGATAACGTACAGAAAAGAAGAAGAGGGCATGCTGAACAACAGATCGGATGAAGAGTCGGCTACAAAATAAGGCCTTGACAGAACATACCACCAACTCAGCACATGCTCTCTTTCACGTCACGGAACGACACGAACATGCAGCCTTCCCAAACAAACACAGAGGAGCTGGACACAGCCAGTCGTTTCATGTCAAAGCTTACAGATGTTCACAGATCAAACGGGCTCGCTTTCATTCAGTCACATTAGATTGAAACAAAATGATACATTCTTATTTTCTTTTTCATATATTTATATTTTATATATATATATATATATATATATATGTATGTATATTTTTAAAAACGAAAACCTTTAAAACAACACCGGTCCATTTATTGCACACCATTGGTTCACAAAAATATTTTGGGCACTTTGCGTTTCGACAAACAGCAGCATTTCATTATAAAAAAGGTGATCTGAATACACACACCAACACAACAGATGAAAAGCGTGACACACACGTGGAGAATAGAAAACTCTGTCTTTTTTTTTTCAATTCTGAAATTGTGCAACTAGAGTTAATAGGTCCACTTACTAAGGCTAGCCTCTTCAACGCACAACATCATACAGTGTTGTAAAGGGCAGAACAGCAGGACCCCTCAGCTAAATAACATGGACCGCTTGAATGATTATCTCTTTCTTTTAATATGTGCAAGTACTGATTGCCACGGCAAATCCCCAATAAGAGAGAGAACATTTGGTCCTAGAGGAAAAAGCTCGGTTTGCACCCAGAGAAAAAGGGCAAATGGCACGACATTTAAAAAAGGGCTGAACGGATGGCACGGGGCGACACCGCTGCTTCTTAAGACGGCTCTGATTGGATTCTCAGCAGTATTCATCCTCACGTTTACAATCGAGCTCGTGCACCCTGCTGGAGTGAGCTGTTTGTACGACTTTTGGGGGCGCGTGTGAACGTAAGCACAGAACCCAGCTGCCGTCAGTAGCATTCGACTCAAAGTTCAGGCGCAACAGAATCACAAGCCCGTTGGCACAATGCGGGTAACAGAAAGTCTGACCCGAAAATCCACATTTAAAATAATCAGTAACACGAAGAACGGCCTGCGTGGGTAACATTTCCAAAGGTTCAACTCACGGTTAGCAGACGGGTTACTTCAAAACAACATTATCACATTAACACTCGACAGCCTCGTGATCACACTGGGTCACTCCTGCTTCCTGGGCTACAGTAACTGTACACTCACTGAGCAGTTTAACAGTTAATGTAAAAATACTCCTCGTTACTGTGACGTCACATATTAGTTTTAGAGTTCAGAGTCTCGACGTTAGCCAGCACAACGTTACTGATGAAAGGGTGGAGAGCTAATCATCAACAGGAGCAAAGTTTGATGTTTCTGATAAAACTCTGAAACACGAGCTTCTTTGTGGCTCTGGCACACAGCCTGTCATGTTGGTCACATACAAATGAATTGAATGCACCAAGGTCAACACCCATATATGTGAGTTGCTGCGTATTAACAAGCTTCCACAGTCGGCCCCCAGTGGCCGTTAGAGGAACTGCAGTTTTTAGCATTGCCACCTGCAGGTCACCGCTCGGTGTAATTCACTGCCACGTGTATCCATAAGCTGTTGTTACAAAGCTTATACAGTGGTCGTTGTTACAGGGGATGTAGCGGATGTGTGCCACTGTTTACGTGTTCCCAGTAAACTGCTCAGTGAGTGTTAATGGTAGTCAGGGAATCGTCCCCTTTGTAACAACTAGAAAGAAAAAAACTAAATCCTGGTTGAGCTCAGAGTCCCACAGAGCTGCAAAGAAAATCACGCTGTCAGTGTAACATCGCTCCAATAGTCAGGATGCAGTGTCCAACGCACCTGCTGAGCCACGTGAACATCTATCCAATGAACTGCCTTTGGAAAGAAGGCTGGGATGCTACATTGCCATATCACATTTGGGAATATATAATACTGCAGTCGTTGACGACAAAGTAACAATGTGATTTTTTCAGTCTCGATTTGTATCCATTTCGTTGGATTACAAAATAAAAGTCGCTCTAGTGCCGATCCAATCTTGAGATATTTGACGTCACGAAGTCTAAACAGGAAAATCGTATACTGCACAGATGTGTTCGGGAATACTTTGTCAAGTAATTTCAAAAAATGAAATGTGTTCATACTGATCAAAGAAATGCACATACACACACCTGACATATCATTTCACAACAACCAACATTCACAGCATTCAAATAGTAAAACTACAGTACAAGCTATTGCAATATAGATAATATTGACATTTAACAGTTTGCCTATAGCAACGGCACTAAAGGAATAACACAGTCTCTGCCAATACAAACTAGCATCAGCACTACAAATGAATACAAACATTTTTTCCAAAGACTTGATTTGTCACTGTTGGCAAAGCAAAGAGCTTTTCTTTCTCTACACGGTACTTTGTTAAAATGGGAACTCTCAGGCACTTTCCAAAAGTACAGCAAGGCTTCGATTTAACAGACCTCGAATTGGCTAAGACAGAAATGACTTTAGCTTGTGCTGCATTCACGTCATATGGGAAAAACAACCTTCCTCCTTTAAGTGACTCGTAAAAAAAACTTGGATTTCGAGCGAGATCTTCTGACCCACTGAAATCTCACATCAACAGTGAAGGTTTATGAAATATTATATTTGAAACAAAAACAACCCCACAACAACAACAACAGCTGACATTGAGTTGCTGGGTTTGGTGAGGTGTTCAGCATCTGCGTAGAGAAACGCCAGTCAGTCGAAGTATCAGAAAACTTCAATCGCAGCGTCCTGACAGTTTCACACGATGAGGCGGCAACATCCAGTCGTCCCAACCGATATTCCCATATGACATGACTGCAAAATAAGACATAATGGGCAAGTAGAAGACTCGAATCACTTTATGGTAATGGAAGCCACCTCCTTGGCCCGAGCATGTTGCTGCTGCTGCTGCTCTTCTTCAAACACCTCTGGGGAACTGCCACCAACGCTGTTGTCCATCTTGGTCTCCTCTGTCATGGGCGCCGTGTCATCGGCGTCCATCTTCGGGGAGGCTGGGGCTTCCAGGGGATCCAGGGGCTCAGGTGACAGGAAGCCAGAGGAACTCTCACAATTCTGGGTGGAGGAGGAGACCTGGGAGATGACGGGCATCTGCACTGAGGAGGAGGACGAGGCGGGGGTGGTGGTGGAAGCGGAGGTGCTGCCCGGGTAGACCGGATGATGCTGGGTCTCCTCCAGCTCGTACTGGACTCCCAGCGCCTCCTCCTCCTCCTGTACCTGGCTCAGGTAGTCGGGCACGAGGAAATCACTGCGTGGACCAAGAGAACACGTTAAGTTCCCCGTCACCCGACAATAACTGCACATGTGATTTTCACAAAAACACACTGTAAAATACTTGTATATACATATACTGTAATACACAGAACATATGTCCACGTGTCTCCCCATGGAGATGAGCTCTCTGTCACTGTGACCACCAGTAGACCAAAAATGTACCGATGACACTGCGGCTACTTTCGGGATGAGGTCTGGGTATTTATAGACTTTATCCCGATGGTAACACCGAGCCAACGGAGGAGACTATCGAGGGGCAGTGGGTCTGCAGCCAACAGAGCTGAAAAACCTGAAACTAATCTCCAACAAGTTCTATTAATATTTAAGTTAAAGATTTATCCCACTGTGCTGCCGTTAGTCCTCTATGTGGAACAAGACCACTCTCCCTCTTCTGATTGGTGGCTGCTCGGAAACAGACGATTTGAAGAGAGAGCCGTGTGCCTGAGACGACCACGTTAGGGTTAGGGATTGTCTGTGCAACAGCACAAACAGCTCGGTTTAAAACCTGTCCGTGATGGTCCGAAGCCTGAGCTTTGGAGTACTGTGCAGAAGTCTTGAGCCACCCTCAGGCTGACTTTTTTCTGTGCCGCTTCTTTTGGTTATTATTGAGCTGAATCATTCCAGCGTTAAAAGGCCCAAACTCAACAGATGAATCAGTGCTAACACCCAGGGACCAGTTTAGGCACTTATAGATAGGCTGCTAGAGCCTATCAGTGAAACATGTTTGAGTCAGTGGTGTTGAGGAGTTTGCCATAATTGATGGAACCATAAATGCAGAAAAGCACCATCAGATTTTATCCACCATGTGGAAAGCCTCTGCTCGGCAGCAGCGTCGTTCTTCAGCGTGACAAAGATCCTGCCAATGCAGTAAAAGCTTAGACAAACCACACCGAGGACCAGTGGGAGCCCAGAGCTCCGTGAAGCAGTGTGGGATCATCTTCAGAGAGCAGGGAACGAAATGCAGTCAAAATAAGAGCTTTGGGATGTCCTTCCAGAAGAATGGAGAAATGTTCCTGAAGCTCAGCAAGTCACTGTAACAATCTCCTATTTTCCTAGCAGAAAAGATATATAAAGAAATCTGCTCAAGACTTTTGCACAGTACATCAAACTCCTTTGAAACTTTGTCCACCTTCAGCATCCAGATAACCAGGAAACTCATAATCGGGCCGCTAAAAGCTAAAAGCTACTCCACATGTTCCATCATCAGGGTCACACGTGTAAGGTCTGTTGCTTGTATTTCTTTCACATGGTAGCAGATTGAAAACGTCTTCAGGGGTAACTTTCAGTATTTTACAACTGAAAGAAAAACATCGTAAACTGTTGCAGCTCCTGAGCGTTTGGAAACAGACGGCGTCATCGCCCTCTCTTTAGGTAAACGTTGGCGTGATTGGCTCTCCCTCATAAACACTGGGTTTAAACAGCGACGGCGTGCCTGAGACGACCATATTTACTGACATCATACTGAGCCAAAAGTGGAAAAACTGTCAGAAACTAAATGTTTAGAGCAACCCAAAGCCTGAGGCTTCAGCTTAATTGCACAATCACTGTACAGTAAATATAACGCAGACAGTAAAACAGGGATAACAGGCCTTCTATGACAGCACGCTCTATCGTAAATAAGGAAACATGTTTAGAGTGTTTTTCTGTAGTTACAGCATAGTTTAAATTTGTTAATAAATTCATCATCTTTGTGATGCACCTTCATCTGACTCAGTCATTGGTGTAATAACAGCACAGATTCAGTGTGTGGGATTGGTGGACTCATCCTTTACATGAACGTTTGGTACAGGCAAACATACGAGATACAGAAACTGGTGCTGCCTGAGCCAAAGTGACACCGAGCTTTCATCACATGGTTTCCATGGATGTTCTTCCAAACGTGTCAGTGCCGTCGATCTTGCAGCTGCACATGTGCAGACTGTCAAACTACGGCTGCCGCAAATTATTATTTTGATAGTCGACTAATCAGATCGTGCATCCATTGGATGTTAAAATTACAGCTGACTGCACCAGCAGCATCTGCTCTATCATTAGCTTACAGCTGGAAGTGTTTAAGGTGCTCACTAAAAATAAAAACAGATGATAGTTTATTAACTTTTAATGAAGTTTGCAGATTGTTTCGGTGAAGTTTGATAAACTCCTTGCTATCTAAAATATATCAGGACACTGGAGTAAAGTCTCGACCGTCTCACACTGTTGTCAGTTTGATGTTTATTCAGCTGTGTGAAAACTTTAATCTCAGCCAAACCGATTTACTCAGGAACAAATAAAACACTGAAAAAGCCAAACAGTAACATTTTTAAGTTATCTTAAATTTGCCGTTCTCGCCGGCTCGAGTGACCCTCGACCTCTCGGCTAGCTTTCGAGCTGGTGGGTAACAGACGTCTCCGAAAACGTTGGAGCACTTTTGCAAATATGCGATGTCTCGATAAATCGAGCAGATATTTGAGGTTTACACAGCTACACTCTCGCCTGAAAATATGTTAAAAGTTTATTTTGTGACCCAGAAAGATTAATAAGAGTAATATTAAAGCTAACTAGCTGATGATGAAAACAAATAACCTCCTAGATTTGGTTAAAGAAGCAGAGATGACAAAGGCACCACACACAGTACCTGCTACAGTACGCTATAGTTTCTCAGGCGTGCTTATTACTACGAGTTATAATTTGGACAGTTACTCTGTGTGTTAAGGAAACTCAGCAAGTTCTTGTTTGTACTCTCGATACTTCACTTCATCCTCTTACTTCTGGAAATCTTTCAGTCAGAGCTGAAACAAATTTGAGGTATTTGTAATAGGGCTGAACGATATATCGCATTTGCGATAATATCGCGACATGATCAAGTGCAATTTTCTAACTGCAAAGGCTGCGATTATACTCTGGACATGTCCAAATTCATGGGCTGCATCCTCCTGAGGCCGCATTTGTAGACCGATTACGTCACAGCGACGCGCCGAAGGCTGTCCAAATTACTACCATATCCCAGAATTCATAGCGCGGCCCAGCCAAACTCCAGTTTCCAGCAATGGCGGCCGCTACTGAGTTTTAAAATTACTCATACTAATCTTTCTGGGTCACAAAATAAACTTTTAACATATTTTCAGGCGAGAAAGTAGCTGTGTAAACATCAAATATCTGCTCGGTTTATCAAGATATCCCATATTTGCAAAAGTGCTTCGACGTTTTCAGAGGCGTCTGCTACCCACCAGCTCGACAGCTAGCCGGGAGCTCGAGGGTTACTGATGCGGCCGAGAACGGCACAACTCCCGGCACATCATTTTCAGATCACCGCGGAGTTTCGCTGCTCGGGTTAAACGTAATATATAAGTCACTTAGACAACCTAAAAATGTTATTGTTGGGCTTTTTTCAGTGTTTTGTTTGTTGGTGAGTAAATCGGTTTGGCTGAGATTAAAGTTATTAGATTAGATAAAATAAAACTTTATTAATCCCCCGGGTGGGTTCCTCCTTGGTTTTCACACAGCTGACTAAACGTCAAACAGAAAACTTATTAAACAGAAGTATGAGACAGTCGAGAATTTACACCAGTGTCTGGTTATATTTTAGATAGCAAGAAGCAGGCGGCCGAGTTTATTAAACTCCACCGAGACAGCGGTGACGCTAATCAGAACTAGACCGTCCAATTTCACGCCTTTAAACTTTAAAGGCGTGTGTGTGTGTTTATACAATTGCTATTATGTTTGCACTTTATGTGTAATGTTACTGACTGCAGAGATCAGTAAGATGTGTGTATTTTTTATTTATTAGTTTTATTTATTTAATATTATTTTTTAATTGAATGACTGTCTAGTAGTTCACAGATGTCGAAAAACTGAGTGTGGTAAAGCCACTGATTTTGTTTATGTATATTTCTGCAATCTGCACATTGTACTGACTTTCATTTTAATGTTTACACCAGGGTTCCTTGTCAGCACTTTATGCTCAGATGTTTGTAAGCTAAAAATAAACTATTGTGTATGTTCAAATATACTGTTGTGATTGAAGAAGTTAAATAAAAATGTCAGTCATCAATTCATGCATCACCTCATGTCATCATAACAGAGGTCTGTCTTCCAGGAAAGAACAGTTTAAAATTAATGTAATATAGTATTGGCCATACTATATGATGTATTGCTTGTCTTTGTTTAATAATACAGAAGACAAAGACCTTAAAAAATAATCGCATATCGCATCGCAATCGCAATATTGGGGCAAAAAATCGCAATTAGATTATTTTCCATAATCGTTCAGCCCTAATTTGTAATTTCCTCTCAGTGGTGAATGTTAAAGAAACAGTTTGACATTTTGGGAAATGTCTCCACTCACTTTCTTTACTGACACTTAAATGAAAAGCTTGAGACCATTCGTGTGCAGTAAATGCAACGCTACAGCCAGGAATTGTTTGCTTAGTGTGGCATAAGCTGGGCCAGTCGAACGGTAACTAAACTACCAGCAGCGTTTTCCAAAGTGAGCTGGTGATGAACTCCAACCGGAGCCTGCAGCAGCTGGGGGACTGGTTCCTCTGCTGCTACACCCAGCTCACAAGGCTACTATTATTAGCATCCCACCTAGGGCTGCCACGATTAGTCGACTAGTCACAATTATGTCGACTATCAAAATCGTTGATTTAAGAGTGTAATAACGGACTGAAACAGAAGATGGCAGCACTGCATCTACAAGGACGCCAGCTGCCGTTAAACACCAAAGAAGAAGAAGAAGCTGTGTCTGGTATCGTAGCTGTGTCCAAATTCAGAGGACACATCCTCCTGCGGCTGCATTTGTAAGCCAATGATGCCACAGCGACGCGACAAAGGATGTCCAAATTCAAAGACTCCTCCAAATGCGGCCGACAAATGGCAGAATTCACAGCGCAGCTCAGCCAGTTCCAGTTTCCAACAATGGCGGCAGCTACTTAGTTTTAATATTACTCTTATTATGAATGTTGTTGTTTGGCTTTTTCAGTGTTTTATTTGTTCCTGAGTAAATCGGTTTGGCTGAGATTAAAGTTTTTACACAGCTGAATAAACATCAGCAGACAGCTGATCATCAGAAGTGTGAGACGGTCGAGACTTTACTCCGGTGTCCTGTTATATTTTAGATAGCAAGGAGTTTATTAAACTTCACTGAAACAATCTGCAAATGTCATTAAAATGTAATAAACTATCATCTGTTTTCATTTTTAGTGAGCACCTTAAACACTTCCAGCTGTAAGCTAATGATAGAGCAGATGCTGCTGGTGCAGTCAGCTGGACGTTTTACGTCCAATGGATCTGATTAGTTGAGTATCAGAATAATAATTTGTGGCAGCCCCATCTACAAGCATATGCATGTAATTGAATGACTGTTGTTTATTCAAAGAGAAACTTGAAATGATATTCTCTGTTTTATTTCATGGGACCAGTTACGGGGCACGACTCCCAGTTTTCCCATGTTTTGAATCATGTGGAAAAGGGTTTCCACACCTGCCACAGCACACAGTGCTCACAGCAGTGACCGAAACAAACAGAGGCCAAAGTGCTGTGGACAAGGCCTCATTATCAGTATTCACATTTACACCACAGTTATCAGAGCGGTCATGACGTTTTCATTCAACTCATCAGATAATCCTTATTCCCAAAATATAAAACAATTGTGTCAAAGCAGTTAAAGTTCCCCAGTAAATACAGACACCCTTGATCTAAGCATTCAAATCATCTGAAAAACAGTTGTACAAAGCCAAAGTCACGACAACGAGCCTTCTGTTAGAATCTAAACTCAACTTTTTTCTCATCCAGGTGAGATCTGAGTAAAGATGGGGGCGGCGCCCCCGGACTCCTCACCTGCTCTGGAAGTAGTTTGCTAGTTCGGATGCCTCATGGTTCAGACTCCTCAGGTGTACAATTAAATTGCCAGAGTTGGTGAACATGGCGCCGCACGTTTTGCACTCATAAATCCGCGGCTTGCGGATTATGTGTCGGGAGACCCTCATGTGGTGCTTATATTCACCGAAGGACGTGAATGTGGCGCTACAAATCTGGCACCGGAAACAGCGTTTACCTTCGTGCTTCAGCCGATGCATCTTTAGGGAGTAGGCCCGTGTGAACTTTTTCCCACAGCGGTCACACTGGAAAGGTTTAATGCCTGGAAAAAGAGACAAAACCACGCTTGCTGATCTGTACATTAGCATTACACAAGTGTTTGTGTCCACGCGTGTGAGATCACAAAAAGCCTTTGCTAAGGTTTTTTAGATCAGAGTCTCCTTGAAAGTCTCCTTTGTTTCCTGAGGCATTTACAAGAGCAGCAACTTGTATCGTTTAACCTTTTTATTAAAATCTTCATTAGCAACTTCACAACCGAGAAATGTATTAACCCAGTTGTTCTTCTTGTCTCCAAGTAAAAAGACAACGTCTCAAAAAATGTCTCAGAAAACAAAGGCTGCAACATTTTTGTTTACTTCAGAGGGGCGTGGTGCTGCGCAGTCATATATGAAGAATCTTGTGATGCACCTGCTTTCATATCTCACCTACCGGAGTGTATGAGCATGTGCTGTTTCAGGTTTTGAATGCGTGTGAACCGGACTCCGCAGGTCGGACACTGAAAGGGCCGGTCAGGGCCGTTGGTGCCAGGCCGTGTTGAAGGACTGATGTAGAGATGGTACGGATACTGAATACCTTCCAACCTGAAACACAAACAGAGGACTAGTCATTGATGCAGTCCAGTCCCAGTCTACAGTATAGAGCTCTAATCTGCCATCAAAATGCCCTTCTTCTATTTTAACAGTGTTGACAGCGGATCAGGGTAACAACTCGACATGCACGACGTAGCATAAGTGTGAGCATGAACAAGCACGTGCGTGCACCTACAAGTACCGTTGTTGCATCTGCTGGTTATAATATAAGGAGTTAACAGAAAGCACGACCCTAACCAAGTATATATGTGTTTATATGTGTCATGTGATTAGTGACGACAGCGATGTGCGCCACACTGAGGAGCGTGCTAACACGCATCACACAACGACCATTCTTTAGATTACCGTGCAAACACGACGTCTTTATTATCTAACCAGGTGTGGCCCAGACGTTCAGTCGCGAGAGCCGCGTCTATATGTTCTTTCCTACTTTATGATTGGTTCACAGCGAGTTTCAACAAATCACGATACCTCTCATCATCTTCCGCATGTCCTCCAGCGTTAGAGGTGCTCTGCATTGACGGTAAGCCCTCTGACACGCCCTCATCCATCGAGCCTGGGAAGACGGAGGGAAGAAAATGACTCACGGTAGCTGTCGACTGAAAATAAAGCCTAAAGCATGACATCTTGGACACGGTTAGACTAATACACTCTTTGAAGGCTAATCCCCTGCTTCGGGATTGATGCTGCTGGATAACAAAGCACTGTGCCACTAAACAGTTTAGGAAAAAATGACGAATGTTTCCATTTCCTCTTTTTATTTATGGAAAGGCAGAAAAGCCTTTCAAGCTGAATTTGGACCAGTGGACAATAAAACTTTCCACTGAGACAATACAAATAAAAATCCAGTGGGTGGGGAGGCAGCTCTGGGAGCAGGGCGAGGCAGGTTTGACTGCACACTTTGCAAAGCAGCGCCGTCTTAAGTGGGTCAGGACACAGCCCTGTTACACCAGTGAGAAACACAATATGCACATCGAAGTTTTATCTAAGCCGAACGTTTTAACCAAATATAATCGGCGCACATATGATACAACAATGCACCGTGAAGGTAGGATGAAGACGGTCACCTATGGAGGAGGACTGTGGACTGATGAGGAGCTCCTCTTGGACCTGTTCGCTCCCCGGCACCGTCTGCTGGTCACTCAGCGAGCTCTGAGAGGCACTGACTGGCTGTGACGATGCTTCCTGGACCTCTTCGTCACTGAGACGCTCCACCTTCACCCTTACATCTTCCTCCTCCGCTGCGACAGGTGAAGACACCGTCTTTGAGCTCTCGCACGTTAGGAAGTCGCTGAGCCGACGGCCAACCACTACCTCCGAGGTCCCCGGGGTTCCCTGCTCCAAACAGCGAGGGCTCTCCGGCAGCTTCGATTTGTCCGAGTGAAACCTCCGGTCGATACCGAAAGGGAAAGTCCAGGGGAAGGCCAGGGAGGACTCCACGGGCTGGGCTGCGCTGTCTGAGAACGAGGGCGATGGGTTGGGGATCTGAGGGGAGGTGGTGACCATCTGTGTAGTGCATTTGAGCGGACTCTCGGGGGAAGCCATCGACACAAAGCTTTTGCGTTTCCTTCGCGATTCGCGGCAGATGGGAACATTTCTTTCCATCACGCTACAATCGGAAGACACCGGCGACACGCTGCCATCCAGCGGTGTCAGGGCACAGTTTGACGAGGCGCTCTCCGGTGCCGATTCGTGAGGTTTATCCGCTCCCATGTTGTTGTTGTTATTGTTGTTACCCGGAGTCCACAGAATACTTGACTTCATGAACTCCGAACACGTACTAGCCACAGCAAACATCTGCATGTAACTGGCAGCTGCCAGGACGTCGATGATATTCTCCGTGCTGATGGAAAGAGTCGACGTGTAGGCGTACTCCAGCAGGGGAGCGAAACCGCTAACCGTCACGTGGTGAAGGTCCAACACAAACTTGTCCTCCTCCTCTGGCCGGCCCACCAGTTTGGAGCGGAAGAATTCACTGCAGCAGGCCAGAACCACTTTGTGGGCCAGGAAGAGCTTGTCTTGGACTCGGATGGTGACATCGCATAAATGACCCTCGTTGCGCAAAGCGTTGAGCTTCTCGAGCATCTCCTGGCTGTGCGAGGTCGAGCTGTGGGTGAAGGTTTTCACCCCCATGTTGGAATTCCTCTTTATCCCAAGGATGCGTGTCCTGCAGAGACAAAAAGCCATAAATAAATGCCTCCGTTTGGAAAAGAGTAGTGTTACCGCGCCAGTCCTTTCTACCGGTAAAAGAAACAGATCGCTGTGAATGAACATATACTTTGGATATTCTCCAAGATCCTTTTTAAACCTTAACCAAACAATGTAAAAATGATATACCGTATAGCTGCTGGTCAGGTGCACGACTAATTACACATGTCTGTGGATTTTAGACTTTTGACAGATAAAACAAGGAATCTGGTTAAAGGGCTGCTACTTCAGGAGCTCTGAGTCTACAGGTACCAGTTTCTCACATATTCACACACTCCAGGCAACGCATGAGGAGAAACTCTGGTTCTGTATCAGCACGAGGACACTGACAAGCAGACTGGGAGGGTCAGGGATCAAACCACCGGCCTCCTGAGCCACAGAGAAAATAGAAAAACACTCATGAAAAGATTTTCCTTTCTTGTATTCACTTTATGACACAAAGCTGTTGTTTATTATAAATCAGTTATAACTCAATCACACCACATTCCCTCACAGCAGCTCAAATTAAATCACTGTTCAGTTCAGCTCAGGCCAAGACGGCTAAAACTGATTTTCTTTCTACAAGCTGTTGCATTTGGTCCGGGTCGGAGACCAGTTAGGCTCTTCTGTTGGCTGTTAGCTTCAGCAGGTGTAGCCGTGAGCTCGCTGCCGCCCGGGAGTGTCTTCGCCTGCTCTGTATTCACAGACATCCTTTGGTGGAGGTTCAGTTCTGTAGGTGTGCAAGGATTAGCTTTCCTTCCAACACAGATCAGAAACAGCGAGAGTCAGGGCTTATCTCGCCTTCGTGTTCACTGCCCTCCTCCCCAACTTTCTGACACGTATCTGGTTTTCACTTCACTTAAATCAGCAATCAACAGAAAAACACTGTAAACAGACACATTTTAGGAGCTGAGGAAGTGCATGACCTCAATGAAATGAATGAGGTTAGATTACAGCACCAACCAAAATATCACTATCCTCATGTAGTTGCTGTTATACTATAAACTATACTTTTGATTGTTGCAGCAGTATGTCATTACTCATGGCTATGATGACTACTGAATAGTTGTTTTATATGTAGTCATCAGGCTGTCTCTGCTGCTGTTACACTTCCAAAGGACTAGGCTGGGTTTTAATAATCGACAGTAACAGTAAATGAGAGCAGGAGCACAGACTCTGCACAGAGACGTAAACACAAAGCTCGGACCCGCCGACGCATCAGAATCAGTGAGATGTGACTTTCTCACCGACGGCACGGGCACGGTCGGGGCTGAAAGCCGACAGCTCGCTGACTCTGATGTTTCGGCGGGTCGAGCTTTGTGTTCACGCCCTTTTTTCACTGATTCTAAAGCTGTTAGTTTGATGTCTCTCCAAACAATATTGACCGAACCAGCAGCCAAAGAAGATCCAAACTACGCTTCACATAAACATCGTCATGGATTCACTCTGACTTTTACTGTTTTGCTTCCACCAGGATAAAATCTCACTTCATGCACAGCTCTCTCTCTCTCTCTCTCTCTCTCGAACAGTTTCCCGTCTAAAAATCTGTTTTCTTCATTATTCGCTTGCTTGTTACGCACAAGTCTGCCGTTGTTTACAGGCTGTCAGCCGCTGTTTTTTTTCTTTTACTTACTTCCGAAAAGAAAACCTAATTTCTGCCGTTCAATACTGAACAAATTTATACTTTTTAAAATGATGCAAAATGCAAAACGCCGTGTCTGTAATAAAACTGCTGTAACTTCAGAGGTGATGTTCATATGTTGATTAATGGTTTTCTTTCGTTTTTGATCTACTGCAGAATATTTTTATAAAATCCCAGAACAGGAAAATCTCCTTCATGTGTTTCTGTGTTTATCCTCAGCTACTTTGACACAAAGGCCTCGCTGTGATGCTCACACCTTTGGTAAAGTCTGGAAAGTGTCAGCTTCCTTCTTATAGATAAAAAAATATGTAAATGTACAGATCTGAATTATAATATTTCTGACTGTGTGAGGCAAAATTTCCCAGATTCAAATCGAATTGAATCGATTCTAGAAATCAGTGGCGGTACCCAGCCCTACAGAGGACCAGTAGAAGATGACACATTAGTGTGTCACACCACATCACTATGTCTTAAAATGACAGTGTGTGTGACGACCAAAGAAGAACGATGCAGAATGAATAATGTGACAACTTCAAAAAGTAATCGCACTTCAATTTGAACACCAAGAAGCAACAGGACATTGAAGACATTTTAAGAGCCTGTTTTGTCTTTATTTTAGTTTGAGACTTTTCTACTGACCCAAACTTTACATGATTATTCTTTAAATCATTGTCAATGTGTCAAATCCAGGCCGAGCTGTCAAAGACTCGGGTGTGGAATCACTGACTTACTCAACAATCAGAAGTACAGAAACAAAACGAGGGGTCAAATATTACCCTGCAAGACATGACGTCGAGAGCAGAGACAGAGGGGGACAGGCAAGTGCTCGATGTTCAGAGGACAGTGGATAAAGGTAGAGAGGAATACAACGAGGTGCTTTCTGAGGGGAAGGTGAAGGGGGGCTGAAAGCAGGCAGGGGTAGGAACGCAGAGGACCAAATGCCAAGTTATGTAACAACAATCAAAGCAGATGCGCGGCGATGCGAGCCAGACCCATGTGGAGGCCAGCGCACTGCAGGACGCTCGAGCAGCTGTCTGCGAGACGTGGATTCTCTGAGGCATGAGATTTTCCATCAAACAAAAGCTCGAGTGAAGGGGCTCTCACAGGGAGAGCGCACTCTCCTTCACACGGCCTCACCAAAGGAAAATACTCTTGGGCCATGTTGGCCCAGTAAAGGCAAAGTGAATTATAGATTTGGGCTGCGGTGGTGCAACAGGAGTCTGAACCAGCAAACAGAGCATATTAGAAAATGAGCTTTAATTCCACCACGAGGTTAGACTCCTGTCCGAAGAAGAGATTTCTGTTAACCTGTTCAAATCAATGTTCTTTAACATGAAGCTGAGATGGCAAACAGACATTTCACAAGAAAAAAGGCTGATTCGAGGGAATCATGGAGCTCCGGAGTGCAAGGACCTCTACTTCTTCTTTATATATTTATATTTGCATTGCTGTGCATTTACCTATGAAGTCAGACAACACAAATCCTTTTCAAGAGTGAATTCAAAATACCAGACAATATTTTTTTCATTCAGACGCAGAAACATAAAACGTTTGTTACGCACTCTTATTTATTTACAGTCTGCGTGACTCTGCTTGAATCCGCTGGTTGTTCTCTTTGCAGCATTCACAGTACGTGTTTTCAACAGCGACGCTGCACAATCCTCTTTGGTGGGCAAACTAGGCAATTTGGACACCCACAACATGGTTGAAGGGTGTCTCTACATTTTAAATTCTTCATTCAACTGTTGTTGTAAATGCAAATAATTGGCAAATAATGTCAGCAATAAATTGGTCAGGTTTCACAACAGGCATGTCTTAAATCTGTGCAATGTTGCTAAAATGAGAAATATCCTGTTTCAGATTTTCAGGTTCTTCTAAAAACTCCCTGAAAGTCTTGACTTGATCCAAAATGCTGCAGCCAGGTTGGTTCAATCCAGAATTCAGGGTAAAATCCTTCTTCTCTCAAATTTATGAACAATCAGGCCCCGTCCTGTCTTAAAAGCCTCTCTGGTTTCTCAATAGAGCACTACGCTCTCAGTTGTTTCTAAAAGTAGAACGTGAGGCAGAGCCCGTGGATTCACAGGACAGGCCTGTGACTGTAAGTCATTAGCCAATGATCAAGTGGAAAACACCACAGCTGACCAACGTTTATAAAACAGGCTTCATTTTTTATTTAGTGTGATGTCACTCATAATGGGTGACGAACATAAGAAAGCCTTTTCACCCCGACACACTTCTGTAAGACTGGGAGTCTCTTAACAATCACACCTGTTGCCACCTGGTGGCCTTCAGATTGCAGGATGGTGGAAGCTATGTCCATCTTTCTTACCGTCTAGATAAAAAACAAGAGAGAAGATGTATTTGAAGAAAAGAAATAATTGCATCGACTATTCAACTTTCCACGCCCAAGTTATTCCAAAACGTGTGCAGAAAAATCAATAACAAATGTTATTCCTCCACATATGCAGCATCTGCCCGGTGTGCTAACTCATGATATTACCCGCCTCGTCAAACTTTCCTCTGACAGAGACACTGAAAGAATTTTGAAGTGAAATTCATGGGAGAATCCTGTAACGTCCAGAGGAACAAAGCCTTTTAAAGTGCACGGGCACTTGGTAAACTTCTGGCTGCTCGCTTATTCACAAGAGATTTTTTTTCTTAACACCAGGAGCTCTTCCTCACTTTGTGTCCTCCTGTGATCAGACCAAGGCCCTTTCACTCATTAGAGGACTATTTAAATCACTATGGAGTAGGGCTGCACGATTTTGCATAAAATGAGAATCACGATTTTTTGGCTTAGAATTGAGATCACGATTCTCTCACGATTCTCTTTTCCAGTATAAATATTTATTGCACTTAGTAACTCCACATCAACTTCGTAACAGTTGAGACTGAACATAAAAACAATAAATAAACATAAAAACAACAAATGTCTCACGTTTTGTCGTTGCCGTAAAATGTTGTACTGCTTGAAATTCTGTCTCCACCGTTGCTCGACGCTGCGTGTACAGAGCAGGTAGTGCAACAATAGAAAAATAGTTGCGGGACGGCACTGTGCAGCATTTGTCTAGGGTGTTGATCATTTTCCTAAATCCCTCGTTTTGCACAGTGTTGATGGGAGCCATATCTTTGGTCAGGTGATAAGTGATAGCCTCCGTAATTTCTTTGTGCCTGCGGGAGTTCGACGTGTATAGGGAAGCGCTTGACCGGGACGGATTTTCTCCTGTCACTTTCTCGTCATCCCTGACGTGCTCTCCGTTGTTTTTTCCTGCTAATTTTAGCATCACACAGCACAGCTTCTGTATCGTGGTATAAGGCTCCGCCCTCGTCATTTGTTGAGCAGGAAGCCTGAGCGCTTGTTTTCATGCAGAGTACGTCCCGGATCAAAATGCGGTACAGTCGTCGTCGTCTTTTTTTCTTTTTTTTTTTAATCGTTGTCATTTGGAAATGAGATCGCACATAAGTATGAATCGAGATCGCGATTTTCTAACGATTAATCGTGCAGCCCTACTATGGAGGCACTCTAAAGTTAATTTAGAGAACATTTCAAAATGACTTGTTGAACACTCCACAATAACGTTGATCCTCATGTTAAGTTCAAACATTAGGTTTGACACTCTGAAAGAGATTTTTATTTTTAACACAAATTCTGGAGGAAAAATGCATAAATATACTTCTTTGTAACAGCTACTTAAAAGTGAGCATGATTGTTTCCCACATTAGACTCTGGATTTGTTTTGATGCTGTTTATTAGTTTATTAGCAGGTGAATAATAAGACAAATAAGCTTGCATGCAACTGATTAAATAATGACTATATGACAGACGACAGGGTCGAGGGGGCGTGGCCTTCATCCTGTACTTATACTAATTGCATTGCATGAAGCCAAAGTGAGCAAAGTGCAGGACTATAACAGCAGAAAGCTGAGAATGTGAATAAAACAAACAAACAAAGAACGACTGTGTGTGTGTGTTTCGAGTGTGTGTGTATCTCAGTTTCAAGTGGACAAGATGCTCCGTGAACATGATTGCAACAACAATCACAGTTTAGCAAACACTAGCTAACGGTGTCAAACAGACGCCGAGTTTGCCAGGAGGCGATTTGAATTTTCAAAATAAAAGCCAAACGAACCTGACAAATCATTTGAAGCAAATGGGGCACGTTAATGTGTGACAGTTACTGGTGTCGTTCAACGGGTTTAAAACACAGTTGTTACCTACAACTTGCACGACGTAAAGTGATTATTTCTATTATATGACTATAATAGCCATTTATACTAGTCATCATTTATATTCATGTGTTATTCACAACTATTGCTGGTAGACCTGTGGTGTTTTTTTAAGTTAGCTTTCTGAACTGCACTGCAGTCTGAGATTTTACCAATCTGCATAAATACTAAGACAGAAATATACAAAATAAGAGAACATTTTTAATTGACTTCATTTATTTTGAAGCCGACGTATTCCCATTTCCGTTTTGACCGCAGACTAGCCGCTGCACTTTGACGCAGCTGCTCCACGGGAGCTAACTGGCATTAGCTGCCAAGCTAGCGATAGCTGAGACAACACGGCGCTCTTAGTTGGTTTGTCTGTCGTTTTCAGTGTCGAGAAAGCAACACAACCAGACAGGAATATACACACCACGGTTAGCGTTATCAGGCACAGCGGACGAAGGTAGTTTACCTTCTCGGGTGAGGCCTGTGATAACGGATGGGCCTCGGGTCGCAAACAGCTCAGCTGACAAAGCAGTTGGAGACAGCGGTGTGCCCTGCCGCTCTTCTCCGCTCCCTTCACATTCCTCGCTCTTCCAGCAGTTGTCAGCCTGCCAGCCGCCAAAAGTCGCGCTTTAATTAAGGCTCACATGAATTCACATTACAGCAGGCTGGTGTTAAAAGTTGCCGAGGTGCAGTTTTTACCCCTTTGTGCTCCCCGCTGTCCTTTCTGCGCTGTATTTGTACCCCCACAATGCAACGCGCATCTCCCACTGTACTGTACAGTACTGTCAGAAACAGGAAGTCTCACATTAAGCTGTGTACGCACACCTCGGGGCAGCTTGGGGGTCCCCACTGTTTGTATGCATTTGTGTGAAGTTTATATTTTCTCTATAGAGATGTTCATAGAATCACAGCATGTGCAAATCTGCTGTATTTGTACATTTTCTCGTCTTTATATTATCACATCTATTATTTAAAGTAATTTGATAATCTTTTACTTACAATCTGTGATTTTAACTCTTCTAAATCCTTTTATATTACAACATCCTGTGTTTCTTGATGCCTCTATTTATTGTAACTTTTAAATAAAATGATGGTGTGCAGTTCAGGAGCTCCTGTTAACCATGTAAACCTCTGACTTTCAGTATAACTCGGGGTCATGCCACCTGCAGAAATACTCTTAATGAATCTGCAGTGGTTGGACATTAGTGATGGGCAGGAGTATTACAGTGGGTGATTTTATGGAGTCGGAGAAAAGTCTTCTGTATCTGAATAAGACTAGAGATGAAGTAAGAGGACAGCTGCACAACTGGTGAATATCTTGGGACAGGATGTTGATGTGGTGGAAGAGTACATAGACCGACAACAGGCTAAACTCCGAGGAAGCTGAGGTGCTTCGGTCTGTGCAGCACAGTACAGGAGATTTTCTATCAGTCACTTGTGGCTAGTTCAGTATACTTTGCTGGGGGGAAGCTGGTGAAGAGCACTGGATCATCTGAGCTCTGGTGAAGAGGATAATCCTGACCACCTTCTGCAATGCAATATAGCATTTTGGCTGAGGTCCATTTTCCCAGTAATGCCAGAAAAAAAGCAGAAATAATAATAATAATAAATCATTTGAACTGGTGTAAGAAGATAATTAAATGATTAACTAAACAAGATGACGACAACCATCATTATGGATGGACTGTAACATATGAACAGCCCCCAACACTCCTACACAGGAGAAAGATTGAACAGTTATTTTTTGGTCATCATTTGACTGACATTCAAAAGAGTTTCTCGTTATTTCTTTTAAATAGCTTTCATTTCAGACTTTGAATTTCTTCAGCGTGATAAAGCTCTACGGTCTGCTGAAACATTGCATACCAACTGAAAGTCAAACTGAACTGTGGATAACGTGATTATGGTCATGCTGGTATTTTTGAACTATTATGATTTTAACATCAACCAAGCTCAGAATATAGAATAACAGGCGTTAAAACAGGATGTTGTTAAGTGGCTGGGTTCCTCCCTAACCACAGCTACTGAATATATTCTTATATGGCTGTCTTTGAAATATTTGAGCGGAGAAGTTATTCCAGCGTGGGAGGATTTTTACAGAACTTTGGAAAAGGTTTCGGTTTGTAAAACTTGCCTCACCCAACTTTTAAAAGCTACCAGGCACCTAAAAGAATTCCACACATCTGTGGCGAGTTTTAGTGTCGTTCAGCCTAAAAATGAACCCTGGAGTATGGAAGCCCATAAAAAAAAAAAGGATCCATAACTCGAAATTTCAAGTTATTTTCTCGAAATTTAGACCTATTAACTCGACATTTTGAGAAAATAACTCAAATACTTTTCTCAAAATTTTGAGTTAATAACTTGAAATTTCGAGTTATGGATACTTGTTTTTTTGTTTGTTCTTTTAGTGGCGGAAACGGGCTTCCATACTGGAGATCTTACGTGAAATATTTTGTGAAATTTATGAGTCCTTATCGCTAATGTTCACTCGAAATTTCTATGCGTAGTTAATAATGCCACTTTCATATGTTTTTAGTGATGTTTTGTGGAGGGTCACTCACAGTACAAGAGAACAACACATCGACATAAATGTGTTTATTTGACCATTTTATAGACAATTATCTCAAAGACAGCAGCGTCTGCCATGTTACTTACATGTCCAAGGTAAAAACTTTACAAAAATAAATAGCTTAAAAAGGAAGCTGTAATAATAGCATATTCCTTCACTGAAGGGATACAGGCCTAATCCTCCATCTCTTTTATAACATACTGTAAATTAACAACAGGAATGAAGAAATCAAATATACACACATGAGTCTGAAACATCTGCAAACATTTGCATATGATGCATGAACTAAAGGGAAAATGAATAAAATTACTGTTATTTTTTCATATACATGATAGATAATATGCTTATCACTTAACTTAGTAATAACACCTCCAAAATAAAATATTGCAGACTGGTTGTACTGCTGTTGCTCAACTACACTGTGATGCACGTGGACATGGAACAAGGCTACAGTTACGTTACGGGGTCGAGTGGTCTGTCGTTGGGTTGTCCGATCAGAAAGACCAGACATGATCGAGGCTAATACATGTACAAAGTGTGGGAAATGCCTAGCTTTTGATGTTGGCTCCAGCAGCCAGTAAATATAGTGAGAGCTATGGGTTTGGCTCAACAATACTAACTCTCCAGATAAAACCATGACGTCCTCGTCACACGAATTTAACACAAATTACATTAATGTGTGTTTGAAAAGACGAAGCAATCACACACAAGTGCCTCGATCGTACGTCCGTACCTTATTTAAGGGCAAGTGGCTCGATCAAAGCTCTATAGGGGCTTGATTCTGTGGATTACAGCTGGACGAGGTATATTTACACTGTGCTGGTGTCTGACAGCAGGTTTCATTGTTCTAGCCCCACCGAACTGCTGTTAATAGCAGACGGCCTCCAAAAACAATCTTTTAAGCTGGACTAAATCTCTCATTCTGGAGGAAACACACACACTGCACCTTCTCTTAGCAACTATGCATAGCATCACATGTACATCCTGAGGTAGATTTCCATTGTTTCAATAGTGGTTGTCAAATGATGTCAACAGAATGACATAGCAATATTCAGCTAAAAGCCTTTGATGTGATTTGATGCAACCAGTCGATAAGATGGATGGATTATGAGGCAATGGGCCCTGGGATGTAGACGTTTAACCCCCACCCACCACCACTGCCACTACTGCCACTCCTGCGTAACAACAGGACCCTCCAGATTGAAAGGCATAAAACATCTTGCAGGTGAAAAAGAATGGTCATAATTATCATTTCTTTGGTTTTGTGGATCGCTCTGTGTGTGTTTGTAGTCATACTGTCCCTGATCTAATGGACCCCAGCATTATTCTTGGTGCGTCCACCTGTTCAGTAATCCATCCATTGTTCATAAGTGCACTATGACCATGAGTCCGCTGTACTCGTGTTCTTCACAAGCAGTCCTGGTTGAAACATTCCCCAGACACCGGCTCTGGGATCTTTCTTGGATCGCACTGTTCTGCTTCAACAGTCTTGCCAGTGTAGTCTATGCAGAAAATGCTGCGGTGGCGCTCCCCCTGACCACAAGTTCGTGAGCAGGCAGACCAAGGTCCCATCTGCCATATGGGACAGGGCAGATCTGCACAGGGCCTGATGTCTATGGGCTTTAGGTCTTTGTCACACTGACTGGAGAGGAAGCCTTCGTCGTCCATGCATTCAACGTTTCTCCTGGACCACCCGGATCCACAGGTCTTGGAGCACAGAGACCACTCGCCCAGCACCCATTCAGGCACGCCAAACGGACGAATCATATGCAAAGACAGGGACGAGCCCTTCTTCTCCTTGGGTTTGTTCAAAGTCACATCTTTAGGGATGAAAAAAGTATATTTGACCTTGGGAGGGCTACCATCTCCTGCAGTGGCGAGGAGCTGGATGGTGATGGCCTCCTTGAGCTGCCTGAAGCTCTGGATCCTCTCTAGCGTCGTGGAAGAGCCGCTGTACTTCAGTACTGCGCCCAGCACCGGAATGTCCTGCTCAACCGTGGACACGGAGAAGTTACCATTAAGGATGTAACCGCCACTCTCTCTCTTTACAGCCAGGTAGTAGCCATCGTGCTTGATTCCTCGGTGGCTCCGCTGCTTGATGTCAATGTTAGTAGCGCCAGTGGGAACTGTGACAATGTCACTGTATCCATAGCTGATGGAGAAGAAAAAGAACAGATAACAGTTTACTATAGAATATCTTATCTGTGCATTAATTAGAACTTCCAGGTGAAAGGAGATGAACTTGGTTTGAAACAGAAGAAGCGTGAAACTATAATCAACCTACCAACATGTATGAAACTACTAATCTTATCTAAACTATGTTGAGTAGATCAGAAAAAGCATAAATAAAATGAGACAGATAATCAGAATACCACAAATGGCTGGGCCAAACGTTATGAAGGACCTAAATTGATATTTGGGGTGAATAAATTCTTGTGAATGGGCCTCAAGTACAACATAAGCAAGTAGAATTTAAAAAAAGATTTGTATTATAGTGGGCGAAATATGATCTAACAACACAATCAATTAATCTACTAATTAACTACAGTAGAAGGAAAGACATCAATATATTTGTCTAAGCCTTTTAGTGCTTTATCATTTTTATTATCACGTTCAAGTTCAAAGTTTATTCGCCACATGCAGTGGCAGGTCGCCCTGCAGTGGAATGAACCCGCCCCCCGACCTTACACATACAACACAGACATCACATGGGGATACAAGTCGGAGAACGGTTGCATTATCGTTGATCTGATCGGCTTACGTTGCTTTGTTGCTCGAGCCTGTGATCTTTCTACAGGTCAGCCCACTTCCTCCACACACTCCACACTTGTCCACTCTCTTGTTGGATCCTATCACCTGGTCGCAGCCTGCCTTCACACACTGTCCTTGGACACACACAGATGTGGTGTCAGGGCCACAGGGGGTCCCGTCAATCACCTGCAGGGATGGAGCAAGCATCGGTGGGTCACTACACATGTCCCATTCAACTATATTTTGAATACAGTTCAACATCATGTCAGGGTGTTCATCAGTGGATGGAGGTCACGGTCATGATGTTGGAGCTGGTTATGACACTGGCTATGAAGCAGAGCTGGGACTTCAGGAATGAGTGACGCTTTTCTAAAACCACTATTCTGATTTAAAAAACTGAACCAGTGCTTCAGACTACTGGCTTTCCTTTCATTGAGATTTGCTGTCGAGTGACGTTATTGTACCTTGGATTCAAACACCTTGAATTCACTGCTGCCCCGGGCCCTGCAGAACAGCTTGCACCTGTCTCTGGGAGAAACACCAGCGTACTTTGGTATCCACTGTTTCACGTTCCCGTTGTGGTCCAGGTAGTTGGGGCTGCTGTACTTCTCACACTGCTCCTCCCTGAAACTTTTACCTAACATGAAGAAACAATAAATTAAGATACTCTACCAAAACAATATTATTTGTATAATCCGAACACCTGATCAACTGTATGTTTATATTCATTAGAGCAACGCAGAAAAATAGATGAACACCAGCAGAGTCTGGATCAGGCTGGTGGACAACAATTAATTATGTAGCATCAAAACATAAAACCTGATTAGAAAACACTATATGGACAAACGTACTGGGCCAGCTGCACATCGCACCTACAGGAGCTCAGCCATGCTTGAAGCGTGCAGTTTTTGTGGCGATGGAGGATGCTTCACGGCCGAGTTGGGGAGATTTCTACAAGCTTCCCCTTTGCAATATTCACGCTCACAGTGAATCTCATGATATCTAGAAGGGAGGACATTTCATGAACTGACTTGTTGCAGTGGTGCCATCCTGTTACAGCACCACACTGGAATTCAGCGAGCTCTTTACAACGACCCATTCTTCTGCTAATGTTTCTAAAGGCAGGCCACACAGTTCAGTGCGTGACTGTAAAACACTCTGACTCAAAGATTAGGAGGCGTGGCCATATGGTGTGTTTTTGCAGTTCTTTTATTGGTTACAGTGATACATTAGTGACTCCTCTGGTCTGCCCTCAGTGAAGATGTTTCATTGGAGTCTTTAGTTTCATGTCTACAACATGAGTCTTAATTTGTAAATTAGTGTCCACACTAGTGTCGCTGACATGTCCCTGCTGCATGGGTGGTCATTTCCGCACTCCCATCCCCGCTTACAAGATGGCTCAAATCACAGCACCTACATCTGTCTTTTATATGCAGGCTGTGGGTCAGTCTAGAAAATGCTGTTTTTCGATTGAGCGTCCCCCTGTTGCCTCCAGTGCCGTCTCCCTGTCGGCCTGTGATCATCTGAGTGCAAACAGCTGTTCTAGAGTCCGAGCAGATCTGTGCCAGCTGTGCCTCATCACAACAATCAAGCTCTCTACAAATATCCAACTCTGCCACCACCAGCCTGCTGCGTGCTTATGCAACTTCTTATTTTGTTGTTACTCGTTACAGAATCCCGACCCTCGTCTCCTCTCGCCTGCAGCTCCATCTGTAATGTCTGCAGCGTCAGACTTTTAGCTTCCAGCTCGTCACTTGTTTCCATCCCTGTGTTACCCCTGCCCCAACCGAGCTCTGCTGCTCAAGTCGGAATATCACAAGTTTTAATCCAAGCCTGCTCTGCTGTCCCCGCTCATTATCTACAATGAATTGTCTTTTATCTACAACTCTGTAGAGAAAAGACAGTTGAATGTCGCAAAAAGCTGGAACAAGTCAAAACTGCAAAACTACAAAGTTGGATCTGCTGACATCAGTGGTCGGTAGATGTCTATAAGCACCTGTTTTGTTCTCCTGCTCATGATTTGCAGTGTGGTCAACAACACTGGCAGCACTTTGGCAGAAAAGAGGTTCTAGATAGAACCAAGCTTAATGTGTTTAAATTACACAGTTTCTTCCAGAGTTTGTGGAGTGGTTTGAACACGAGCTGGTACATAGTTTTTTGTTTTGTTTTTTTCTTCATAAAAATGTCCATCTGTTGCAAAGCTTAATTTTCATTTCTAAAGACACGGTGGAGCCTGGGGAAGAACACAGCACATTTCAGAGCAGGTTTAGAGAGTTTTTCTTAAGGTTGCGATGTAGATCTTGGGCTTTGGCAGAGGCACTCGGGGATCACATCCTGTGGCCTAATGTTCCTGTGGCTTATGGTGAGGGTTGGGTTTGGAAACTGTGGCCAAAACATCATAAGGTGGGGTCAACGTGCGGTGGGGCCAACCCTCGCCCAAATATGCCAACACACCTAACATCTGGCCTGCATAAAGCGGATCTACAGTAGGTCTGTGGCAGCCAGACTCACCCCGGGTCAATGCTGCCAGTCAAGGCCAAATGTAGGACAATGGAAAGTGCAGATGTGGGACAAACATTTGTTGGGAACAAGCGATATAAGAAGCTGTTTCTTTGTTCATTTGAAAGCTGAGAGCTGTATTACGTTGACCCTTACCTTCATTGTTGTCACATGGCTGTATGTTGCAGGACTGGTACTGGACCCTCTGCCCTTCACAGTACTTCCCTCCATTCTGAGGCACTGGGTTAGTGCACTCCCTGTAGGAGAACTCCACCCCACCTCCACACGTCCTAGAGCACTGCTGCCACGGTCCCCACGAGCTCCAGCCGCCGTCCACAACCATCTGCGGTAAAACACACAGGAAAAAAAGAGCAGAGTAGTTGGTTAGTGCTCTGAGCCAAAGGCAATGTCAGCTGTGCAGCCTAAACCACAGTCTGGGCTTCTGGGTTTGAGGCCGCACAGCGTGTTGGCATGCCGCGACTCGAGGCTAAATCTGTGTTGAAGTTCGGCACGCGCCTGCTGTCTGACTCTACCCACATTCCTGCCACATGTGTCACTCACTGCTAGTAGAACCTGCCATGCTCCAAGTTTGTACGTTGAGTGAGTATGTGCGTGTGTGCATGTGTGTTTGCTAGCAAGGTTGTTCTTTCCAGAAGTTTTATAAGCTTGAACCACATCCCAACGGCCAGCATGTCTGGATTCATAAACAGATGTGTATTCAGAACACAAGGAGAAGGTATCAAGGCGACCGACCTTAAATAAGATGCTGAGATGTTCTTTGAGGAAATCTAAAAAGGTATCGTGAAGGATCTGCATTTCAACTCGCCAAAGTCAGACACAGCTCAGTTTATAATGCGTTCTCTGAGCCCTTTAATGTCTGTACTTCAACTTGAAATGGCAGCATTTATGAAAACGAGTCAGGTCTCAGCTAATGCAACACTTTGTACAAACATGCAGAGTTTTGTATTATGGAAGCAGTGAGATTCTCCACCACAGGGAATATTTTGGCCTTGCTGACTCTCATCACTTGTCTGTTGTTAGCGTATTAGCTTTGCTATCTGCTGTCATCTCTCTGCTATCATTGTGGGTTTGAATCCACAGTTTGGGGCGGAGCTTGATGGTTCTTACCATATTTGCGTGGGCTCTCTGTGGGTATTCCAGCTTCCGCCCACACGCCAAAGACATGCAGTTAGTGCATTTATGTTCATTGGAACATCAGATTAAGAATAAACTGTGAGACAACTCGTGCATTATCCACAGCTTATCTAACGCAGCATGAGCAAAACCTCCAAAATGTGCTGAGGATGCCGGCCTCATTAGAGCTTTATGACTACAAACCTGATTACTCTGTTGAAAGGAAGTGACTCATCAGACACTGTGAACATTCTTTGGTGGTGAGCCAGTGAAATAAACAACGTCAGCATGCAACATGCAAGAAGATGGGAACAGGGTCCAAAGACTGTAAGGGTTACTGAAAAAACACGTGCTTCAGAAAAAAGCTTGGAAAACCAAGGATTTTGACTAGGCTGGGTTTTAATAATCGATTCATCGATTAAAATGGATTCCGGCTTGGATAACGTGATATCGATTCATTAAATTCCTGAATCGATTTTTTTATATAAATGTATTTTGCCCAAAACGCCAGAATCTCAGGTTAAACCTCACAAAATTTCAACAACCACCAAACAGCTAAAACAGTAAATGAGAGCAGGAGCACAGACTCTGCACAGAGACGTAAACACAAAGCTCGGACCCGCCGACGCATCAGAATCAGTGAGATGTGACTTTCTCACCGACGGCACGGGCACGGTCGGGGCTGAAAGCCGACAGCTCGCTGACTCTGATGTGTCGGCGGGTCGAGCTTTGTGTTCACGCCCTTTTTTCACTGATTCTAAAGCTGTTAGTTTGATGTCTCTCCAAACAATATTGACCGAACCAGCAGCCAAAGAAGATCCAAACTACGCTTCACATAAACATCGTCATGGATTCACTCTGACTTTTACTGTTTTGCTTCCACCAGGATAAAATCTCACTTCATGCACAGCTCTCTCTCTCTCTCTCTCTCTCGAACAGTTTCCCGTCTAAAAATCTGTTTTCTTCATTATTCGCTTGCTTGTTACGCACAAGTCTGCCGTTGTTTACAGGCTGTCAGCTGCTGTTTTTTTTCTTTTACTTACTTCCGAAAAGAAAACCTCATTTCTGCTGTTCAACAGGCTTCTAAACAAATGTAAACTTTTTAAAATTATGCAAAATGCAAAACGCCGTGTCTCTAATAAAACTGCTGTAACATCAGAGGTGATGTTCATATGCTGGTTAATGATTTTCATTTGTTTTTGATCTACTGCAGAATATTTTTATAAAATCCCAGAACAGGAAAATCTCCTTCATGTGTTTCTGTGTTTATCCTCAGCTACTTTGACACAAAGGCCTCTGCTGTGATGCTCACACCTTTGGTAAAGTCTGGAAAGTGTCAGCTTCCTTCTTATAGATACAAAAATATGTAAATGTACAGATCTGAATTATAATATTTCTGACTGTGTGAGGCAAAATTTCCCAGATTCAAATCGAATCGAATCGATTCTAGAAATCAGTGGCGATACCCAGCCCTAATTCTGACCCTCGTGTGAAAATCTTTGGTCTCAAAGCTGCACTGATATTTCTTTTCTTCCAAAAGCAATCGTGACCTTATGTTGTCGCCATGGCCACTACAAGCCTAATCACCTCATGGCCTTACAAGGATGGTGTGGCTCATGTGTTGGGAAACAGCTGAATGAACAAACGTCAGCCTCACTTTTTGTTTTTTACCGACTGACGAGGAAAAAACAAAAATCAGGCTCACTAGCACGGCGGCACAAAGGCAGCAGGTGCACTGATGTGAAACAGGCATGCAGGAGGTGCATTTCTGCACATCTACCTACAAACTGTGTCCCTTTCTTAGTTGTGTGTCACGGTGAACTTATTTCTAAGGCTTCTCCACAGTACTCTGCAAGCATATCTTTCAATGTACACACTGATCATGTGTGAGCACTCAATAAGAGCTGCTAAGTCGGCAAGTTTGGATGCAGTATTTGTGTTGTGAGATAAAATTCCTGCTAGCAATACTTAAAATATTTGACCAATAATACAATAAAAAGGTCAAACTTTAAAATAAAAGAGGTCGTGTGGGAGGGGCACTGACTCAGTAGTGAGAATTACACAGCTGATACCGCGAGCTAATGCTGGTGTTCATAGCTGGTAGCTGAGATACTTCCGGTCCCTGTTCATGAAAGCAAAGGATTTTACTGCCATCAAATGTAACTTAGTAAGGTGTCTTTTAAAAAACAGGGAAAAAGACTCGGGCTTACCAGTGGCTTCATCGCCTCATAGACTGGCACGCAGACGCCATGAAGGCAGCTTCCATTGGCACTGCAGGGGGTGCCATCAGCCCAGGGCAGGCTCTTCTTGGTAGAGCATTCCAGCGTCCCCTCCTCCTGACACCACAGCTGGCTGCAGATATCGCTGTCGGAGGTGTTGGGGCAGTGGACGAACTCCTCTCCAAAAATCTGCTGGCACTGCTGGTCCACGCTGTACTTGGAGCCTGGCAGCTCCTTTGGTAGAGGCATGGCGCTCTCTGGGACATCGAGCAGGCAGTCCCCTGTGGTTACAGCACAAAACAAGTCCGTATGAGGCCGATTATATCGGGGTTTGTGGAGACTGTGGTTCTCGCGGCACAGTGACAATCGTAAATATGCTGCGTGTGGCATGACAACAGTGGGAAAGTATTCAGTGCAAGCTGTGTCCTGACTATAAAACGGAATAATTTCACTTTAACTGATGTAGTGCATGTTTATAGGCAGCCTAATGCTCTGAATCTGGACGTCTGACAGGTAATCCAAATCTGATTGTTTTCCATTATTCCTCTAATGATCTTTATTGCATTCAATAAGCTTTTGTCTGGAGCTGTCAATGACATCTGTGGTTCGGAATGAACATTCTCAGCCACATGAGTTTTTGTTGGAAACATTTTCCAACTGATAAAGAACATATTTTGCTGACACCAGCTGTTGCTTTTGGCCGAGGAGGTGGGGAACAGGAAGAAGTCCATATTATGACTCAGTGGAAAAGAAGGTTCATTGACAGATCTAGCAAGGATACAAACAATACAAGATGCACAACAAGGCAGGGGGAGAGGGAGCAACAGAGGTAAGGCAAAAGAAAGAGAGCAGGATGTGGAAACCTCGGGCAAAATAAATTGAGCGTCCAACCCGTAATTTAAGGGGAGCGGCACGTTTAAGCAGGAAAGCCTCGGTTCACGAGAGGATGAGAGGAAGCGTATGTTTTATACATCTCTGAGTCAGCCCTAATAACAGAGTCACAGCGTGGCAGGCAGCCACACTGGCACAAGACATTAATGTCTGCTGTAGAGCAACAAGCTGCAGTGTGCCTCACCGTGCCCGTTGTCAAAGAATTCGGTAACGTAGAGCGCGCTGCAGGGCGACCAAGGCATGGTTTTGTTGAGGCTGACGAACACAGGCGCCATCAGGTGATGACCTCCCAAATCCCCAAAGAGTCTCTCACACGTCTTGGAGTCATCATGAGGCATGCTCAACACATGACCTGCAGGAGGTGACAGTTTTTGAAGGTGCTTGAGTGTTTAGGAATGACTGAAAACTCGATCTAAGAAGCTTTTCCATAAAGCCGAGGATCGCGTCAGCCCCCCCAATGCGACCTCACCGAGCTCGTGTGCAGCTGTGAAGGCAGCTTGCAGGCCGTTGTCCTCGATAACCGAGCAGCTTCTCTTGGGATCGCACATCGTCCCGACATCGGCCACGCCCAGCGTGTCGCAGCTCTTCTGACCGCAGATGTTCTGGAACACAAACACAGAACAAAAATGTCAGATTTGAATAAACTGAAAAAAAGAGCTACTTTGTTTCTCCACGATTACATGTTCGTAGTTTCACTTTGGTGGCTTCTCCTTCTGGGCTTTTCAAATACAGGAGGGGAACGGGTTCTCCAGATAAAGCTGGAATTCAGTGAAGCTCCATAAACTTCAAACTCCAGCAGGAAGAAAGAATAAAAAGGACGCTCGGTGCCACTCCGGTTTCTGCTGCAACGTTCAGAATTTGATGTAAACAACATGGAAGAATGGATCCGTCCTGCCTTGTGTTAGCAGTTTGTCCTATTACATCACCGGACCGGTGAGCATTAATGACCTGGGTATTTTTCTGACCACGTGCAGCCCTTTATGTGCACGTCTTCTGATGACGGCACACCACAAAGCTTCAGTTATATCAAACTGCTTTGTTGAACACAACAATGAGTTCACTGTACCTTTGGCATGTTCTCGAATCGCAGACTCACATCACGGAAGTGTAGCAGACAAACCTGCAGCACTTGTGTGATGTTATTGTGTCAGTAACAACAAAATCGCTGAGGAATGTTTCCAGGAACGTTTCGTGTTTGTGCCACGAAGAATTAAAACAGACAAAAAGGGTCCAAATTCAAACAAAGTGTCCCGTGAGCACAGTTGCCTTTCGTTTCTAGGTCAGCTGTTTGGTCACTTTAAACTTTCCGTTCTACTTTGAACCAACTTTTTCGTTTTTGCTAAATTGCTTATTTATTCTAGTCTGTTTATAATTAATCACTGGTTCAACTTTTCATCAGTGGCTGCTTGTTACAATATTCGGTTTTTAGAATGAGCCTCTGGAGAGTGAAGCTAGCACAATCAGTCCTCTTACAGTAAAGGTATGTACAGAGATCTCTATATAATGTGCATTATGCCAAAGTAAACGAAGCAGCAATTTTAAGATTGTTACAAAGCGTGAGTGTGACGTGGAGCTGGGAACCGAGTTTCGTCCTCTGTGCAGTAAAAAGCCTGATTGTGTTGACCTGCTTGGACTCTGACTAGTTTTCATGCACACTCAGTAGCAGCCTGAGGTGTTACAACCACCTCCTGTGTGGATATAGTTTGGTGGCTAGCTGCATATTAACTCAGCGAGTGCAGCTTTGCATAAAGTTGGAGCGCTATGTACAGTATGTGACAAGAACCAGTATACACTGGAGGGAAGTGGCAGTGGCCAGCAAAGGTAATGGGACAGCTGCACTGCTGCTAAAACTGCGTTTCACTCAAACTAAATTGAAAGATTCAAACTGAAACAGGCAACGTCCGAATATTTTATACATCCCAAATATTTGCGTGACAGCTTGTGGATATATGGCACTGCAGGCTGGACTGTTAAAGACTTAAAGCCATTATTCTGTCAAATACAGTAAATATATTAGCAACCCTTGATGACTGTTATATAACCTTCACCATCTATTAAAACAAGCAAAAGCATGTTACTCAGTGTTTCCATCATTAAGCAAAAGCAAATAAATATCCGCAGCCATGTGTTATATCAGACATCTTTCCTTATTTCTGTGTAGCATGGACAGATGCATCCACGGCCTCGCCTTCTCTAAAAAACACGAGGCAGGACCTTCTGTGATTGGAAAGACATCTGGACTTGGAAACAGGGACTGAGTGCAGCTCAGTCTGTGTTTGCTCACCTTATTCCACAACAGCAAACCATGCCTTTCATGCAGATGCAAGACTCGACGTATGGGTCAGAGCTCAAACCGCAATGTTGTACAAACACACACGCGGTGAGACCGCAAAGATGCACGAGTGACATGTTTCCAATGCATGCAACCCGCCGCGAGCTTTGCGTTTTACGCAGCGTCAGTCTTCTCTTTTGACTGCGGCTTGCACAGCACGCATTTGCAACCCCGAGCAGGCCACATACTAAAGCTCGACCGTTTGTAGGGGCACTAAAGTTAGCTCATCCACGAGGAGCCTTCTGTCCTCTGCATTTCAAAGCGTATTTCTGCGGAAATGGAAAAACAAACAGAAACCCGGGTTGGCGTGAATGATGGTTTCCCCCAGAGAAAAGCCGCTTCAACAATCCAGCACAAGACAGCACAAAGCCATATGTTCTCTCCATTATTTCTCAGAGCCGGGGTCAGATTTACACGCTAACGTCATTCTGTAGGCGGATAAATGCCAAGCCTGTCATCAAATCGAGCCGCAAACCAGGGCACTTAGCTATAAAAATGTAATAATAGAGAAGTTCCTCGCCTAATGTATTGTCTGCTAACACCTTGTCAACACGCACATACCAGATGGAAGAAGGCAGCCAAATGCAGCAGAACAAGCCAATCGCAACTCAAACCCCGAGGACTTGTGAACTTATTTCCTGTCGAAGCATCCATAAAGAACAGTTTGTTTGCTTTGCTTTGACATTTCCCCAGCTTGGAAAAGATTATTCCATCTCTGCAGTCTGGTTTCAGCATCTTTAATTGACAGCTCGAAAGTTTTTCTTTTCTATGGGTTGTTAAAAAAATAACGCATGACAACGGTTGGTTTAAAGCGAGGCGCTGTTTCAGCTGGGAGACCTCCAAGTGTCACTACAGCTGCTCTAAAGCGCACCTGTGCCACTGTGTGCCACTTTGGCTTAGATAATTGCTGGGCGGTTGGCTTTGCTGCCTGTGAAACCGCGTTATGCTCCCACAGCTGGCGGGGCACTGAATTCCACCAGAGATTATTTTCGGACTCATTCTTGCTGGTTGTCTTCTGAACGGGAAACTAAATCTGCCAGAACGTGATGGTGAGAGGACCGTCCATCCTCCGTGAAACACGGCAAAACCGCACTTTGAAGAAAAAGCTTGACTGCTGTAACCTATCGTGGTGACTGACTCTGTGTCAAGGTGTTTTTTACTAGCACGCACACACACACACACTGCATGAACTGCTAAACACGTCCAGCTGAGGGCACACAACCTACTTTGTATCACACACGTGTTACTTCAGAGGATCCTAACATTAAACATGATGAACGTTTCAAATAGTAACAAATAATCCGTGTGAGGTCAAATCTGACTTTCTTACTTCAAACTATTTTTTTTCTACTTTTGGATCTGTATGATGTCACTGTGAGCAGAGATCCCTAATACACTCATCTCTGTTACCATCTGTTGCTGTGAGTGTACAAGCCCCACCCACTTGGTGGGTTTTATTTATGAAGAGCAGCCAATCAGAAGAAACTTGGCTTAAAAGGAGGGAGAGGGTCGCTGGGATGGCTGCCATAAACTTGTAGTTCATTTAGTCGGTGAAAAAGCGTCGCACAGAGTCCCATTACGACGTAAAGAACTGCTTTAATAATATAACGTAGCTGTAATAAATCCCCTTTAAAAGCATTAGCCTTAGCTCTGTTTTAGAGAATCATACATTAATTCTCCTTCTTTAACTTCCTTTATTGCTTTGGTTGCTAGCAGGTGGCACACATTGAGTTTATGTGAACATGAGAATCCACCTTCAGCAGTGAGAGAAATACATGTACCTTTTACAGGACACACAGGGATTTGTTCAATAAAACATTAAAAAAATAGAATTTATTTGTTAGCATTTACATTTTGGGCAGCACGGTGGCACGATGGTTAGCACTGTTGCCGCACAGCAAGAAGGTCCTGAGTTCAATTCCACCATCAGGCCGGGGTCTTTCTGTGTGGAGTTTGCATGTTCTCCCCGTGTTTGCATGGGTTCCCTCCGGGTACTCCGGCTTCCTCCCACCGTCCAAAGACATGCAGCTTGTGGGGATAGGTTAATTGGATAATCCAAATTGCCACTAGGTGTGAATGTGGGAGTGAATGTGAGTGGGAGTGAATGTGAGTGTGAATGGTTGTCTGTCCCTGTGTGTTGGCCCTGACATACTGGCGACCTGTCCAGGGTGTACCCCGCCTCTCGCCCTATGACAGCTGGGATAGGCTCCCGCGACCCTGAAAAGGATCAGCGGAAGCGAATGGATGGATGGCATTTACATTTTTGCTTCATGACTAAATCACTTCCCATTGTTAAACCTTTCAATGAAACCTGAAATACTCCGGTGTTCCTCAAGGATCAGTTCTCAGGCCACTGCCGTTTGCAAATTATGACTTAATGAACACTTCACAGTAACTCTTAATTTTGCCTGTAGGTTTTAATTGTGTCTCAGTTACTAAATGGCTGAGTACTCGTTTGCACAGTCCAGATGTCGTCGCGCGATCTTAGAATTTCAATTGCACGATATTAAACAATGCCTTTATTCAGGGATAATGATGGCATTTCTCTGAACTTGTGCAGTTAAAAGCTATAAATAGTGTAGTTAATGACTTCTTGTTAAGATGTTCATCTTGTTTAAAAGATAAATGTTTAAAGCCTTATTTGCAGATGATGCTGTGTTTTATTTCAAAGACCTAAACAGCTTCAAATAAAACAAAAAATGAGAAAAATAACAAAATCAGATGTATGCTCGTCTGCTGGTTCCTCACCTCTCTAGTGAACAGCATGGCAGTGTCGTAGTGCTCGGGATGCCTCTGGCTTGGTGGATTGAAGCGCTGCTGCCAGGAGCAGAAGTTTCTCAGAGCCACACCTCCATTGCTGGAGACCTCCGGTCCAATTTCCTCATCTTCCACCACCAGCATCTCCACCACCACCATGTTCACAGAGTTCTTTATGCTGGGGTGCTTATAAAGCTGGGCGGCCATGGACATGAGGGTGAGGATGTAGTGCTGTGGAGGAGAGGATATTTATGATTCAGCCTACAGATGTGTTTGGAGCCAGGCTGGCTGTCCCTCACAAGTGTGGGATTATAATAAACATACACGTGATGGTAATGAGAATTTTTTTATGAAATCTTGACAAGAAAGCGTGTGCGTGTGTGCGGTATATTACTCCAGGAGACTTTAATGATGTTTTGTGTCTGCGGGACAAGCTTCATTATAAAATTTTGAACAGATTGCAAACACATTTTTGCCTTTTCTTACTTACTAGATGTGCATGTGTAATCGTGTAGAGGGGCCAGTGTGTTGGTTAGCTCGGCTCTAACGTGCCGAGCCTCGTTTGATGCCTTCAAATGGAAAAGAGACTTTTTCCAAATGCAGTAATTGCACAAAAATAAAAGCATAAACACTATGAAGTACTACTCACTGAGCACATGTGTGTTCTACAATGGAAATTAAACTGGCTGATATGTGGAGCTGTCCTGGACTGTATGTTACTGCTGCAGCAAACAAAGAAAAGGAACGGATGCCAACATCATACAAGATGGCCAGAGCTGTAGGCAGACAAACCGACATGTATTTGCACCTGTGGCCTGAAATCATTTTCCCCAAAGTTACTTGTCCCATGACACAATCATGGGGCAACTGTGGCTCAGGGGATCGGGAAGCTCATCTGTAACCGGTTCGATCCCCCTGCTCTCTCTGTCCTGGTCGTTGTGCCCTTTGGGCAAGACACTTTACCCTACCGGTGTTGGCCAGAGGGGCCGATGGCGCAATATGGCTACAACTGTAGCTGCCTCCACCAGTGTGTGAATGAATAGTGGAATTGTAAAGTGCTTTGCCTGGAATTATTATTATCATTAAAGGAGACGCGTCAGGGATTTCCACTGAGCTGCTGTGTCACCGTGTTTCAGAGCTGCCAAATCACAGACAGTGTGAGCGGCTTTGCCGTGATGTGTATTCTCAGTGAAATCATTTTTTCTAGGGTGGGTTGATAGTCCCACATTGAAAGTTTTTCCACATGTGCTGTGAGCACACCCACGGAACCACATGTTGATTTTTGCCTGCGGAAACCAAATCACTGAAACGGCCCCTATTTGTAGAAAACTGCATAGAAATAAAGGAATGTGTGATTTGGGATGGAAAATCCACTGTGAGCCAAGTTTATCAGTGCAACCTTTCTCCTCACCTTGTGTCTGGTTGCCTGGGGAATACTATGGAGACTTTGGCAGCTGAGGAGTGACTTAAACACAAACAGATTAGAATTTGGCTGGTGCGGACTTTGGCACAGTCCTACTTATTACTGGTTCAGCTTTGTTTGGAACCAGGACTGATTTTAGATTGGAAGGAGGACGTAATAAACATTTAGTGCACTTTAAACACTGAAGGTTTTATGCGGGAGAGAAGGGCTGATTTAAAGAATCACGGAGTAAAGACAGAATGGAAAAGCGCTGTGAGTCTTCCTGGTGATGCTGAGGCTTTGCTGCCAAATGGTGACCTAGTCCCTAGGAATGTGCTCTAGCATTTCTTGCATTTCTTTGGCCTGACATCTTTCTGTGAAAAACAGGGAGCTCATCGATTTCCGCCCAAGGTCCCTCACTGACAAAACATGTTTTATGCAGCCGGAGAGAAAAACATATGCCTGCCTTTATATTTTCGAGTGTGTGAATCCTGACTTTGCAGACAGGATGGGAAAATAAAAAAAAAGGGGGGGGGGGGGGGGGGTAATGGAATGACGTCTACAACAGCGGCCTGTTTATGGAAGAGTCTAAGCCAAGAAATTAAAGAAAGCTTTGTTTGGGCGCCGAGTAAGTGTGTGCGTGCAGGAAAGAATGAGTTCATGGCGTCTGACCTTTATTTCATCTCCATAGAAGTGGGTCATGGTTGAGTCTGCTACCACCAGGGTCTCTATGAACCGTGGCGCGGAGACAAAGCGTCTCCGGCGTGGTTCCCTCCTTGCGTCACCGTCGCCGTGCGTAAAACTTTCCCCATTGTGCTGCTCCACGGCCGCGTGATCAGACGGGAGGGAAACACCGTTGCTGTCGTTGAATGTTCTCCTCCTGATGACGTGCGGCTCCTCGGCAGAGGCTGGCCCCGGGCCGCCGTGGAGTTTGGGCTCAATCAAATACTCTTTGCCCTCCGTTACAAAGGAGCCAAAGATGCCCGAGCACAGACTGACAGCCACGAGTGAGTTCTGATCTTGATCCACGTTCCCGGAGTAAAAGCAGCTCCTCAGGTGGCCCTCGCTCTCCTCTGACCTGTTCATAAGCTTCTGGGGGACGGCTCGGGCACCTGGAGCGCTGCGTAAAGTTTCAACGTCTCTGGCTTTGACGCGCTGGATGGTGAAGGAAGGCGCGATGAAGCTGGTGTCCGGGACGAGGTTTAGAGTAAAGTCTTTGCCAAACGCACTGAGGACAAACCTCGGCTGCTCCTCGCTTCTCTTCCAGAAGCGCCCGCTGGTTCTTGCGTTTATCCGAACAGGTACAACATCCTCTGATTCAAACGAAGAGGCAAGTGCCGCGTTGACCACGCACAGGAGCGAAAAGAGCAAACACGCAGTGGCACACATCGTCTGCAGACAGAAACGCGCTGAAGAGTGGATCAAAAATAAAGACTCTAACAAAGATGATGTCCTTTCTCTTCTGCAGTCGCAATAACGTCTCTACTGAAATGAAAGTGAGCTCCCAGTCCCACTCAGCTTCGACCAGCTATCATTCCCTGTTCTGCCGCTCACCAGCACCGCTGCAGTCTGGACATATCGGGGGTATTTATACTTTCCCTTCTTCTCTGGACACGAGGGGGCTTATTTTTGATATCCTCCGTTGCTGGAAATTCTCCTCCCACTCACACTTCATGAGAAACTCGAGGATAAAACGGGTCCAATAAGAATGGGCCGACACTCCCCCCTTCTGAAACAGCTTGACAACCGCGCTCCTATTATTAACCCAGCGTGCTGTATGGCAGCGACAGGACATCTATACTACGCATAGCTGGGAGTCCGCTACGCGAGTTATTTCGGAGGTGTGTGAGTGGCAGGCCCCCACAGGGCCCGGAGCCCCCCACCCCGCCCCTCTCCAAATCCGGCCTGCTTCATCCTCCGCACAAAAGAGCAAGACGAAGAAAGGCGCCGAGTTTTCTTGGAACTGACCCCGAACACTGGGAAACGTCTAATCGCGTTAGTGATGATTTTGGATGAACGTTATTCTTCTCATATCTCCAATATGTGACGTTTGAAGAAGCTTCTTTTTAAATACTAAAATAAAGCAAGATTTTACACACAGTGAATAAAAAACTGCATTTGAACTGAATGTTAAACTCCTCAAATAATCAAAAACAAATGCCAAAAAATTCCTGCACCCCAAACAGATGTACAGATCACGACATGTACCAGCAGATGGCGCCAAAGCACAAGGACCGAGCGTTTGTGCTCACTCTTCGTTAGACACTAGGTGTCGCTGTTTGCCCAAAAATCAAGTTTCTGTTTTCACTTGTTCCCCGTTTTCTTTAGTAGAAGCTGGAGACGTGTGGTACTCTGTAATGTTGACCATTCAATAATATTACAGTCGTTACTGTCATGATGGCCTCCTCAGTGGCAACACTTGATTCTAGGAGGGTTTTGGTCTTGTTCCCAAATCAATCGCTCTCTGTTAGATACGTTTTTCATCCTTTTTTGCTGGAGCCCATCCTCCCTACCCCCAACTTTGTACATTCACTGCTGTACTTTATTAAATTACAGATTTAATGCCCTTGTACTGATCCAGCAGTGCTGAAGTCACTCAAATCACCTCCAGCTGCAACATTAAAGTGACATACACGTTATTACCTAATCCAATGATATCATGTAAATGATTCTGCTTGATGTTTTGATGAGATTGAAATTCATGACCAACGTTTATCAGTGTATCTATTTCTGATCAAGTGATGCTCTGTGTGCTCTTCTGAAACATGTCTGATTCAGAGTTGTCTGAGCAGACTGCGTGGTGATGATGCTCATGTCGCTCATGCTGTACGGCAACAATAATATTTGGAGAGCTACAAGTGGCTGCGCTCTGCAGCACAAAGCGCGCAGCCTGGCCAATGAGCTCCGTCCTGCACACGCACTCAGATTTATGTTTGACAGCGATGATCGAGTTTAGCGCGACTTTAAAACTGAGCAGCTCAGAGAAGTTCGCGTGCAGACAGGAAACGGTGCAAGATGGGAAAGCAGCAGGGAGGACGCGCGAGTGCATAGGCTTTTTAAAGACGCATGGGCTGAGCTTGGTGCCATTGCGCACAACTTCTTGAACGGCGGACTGTCCCGAGTGGGAGCAGAGATGGCGATGCCGAGCAGTTCTTTCGTTCTTTTTACGCAGTTCTTGCTTTATTTGAAGGTGACACATTGCATGGAGGTCGATTTCTGCAGACCTGTTCGCCTGAGTCAGAAAAAGCCCGGAGTGTATTTGCACCGGCGCGCCGAGCAGATGAATGAAGATGAGATCGTGTTTAGACTTCGTGCATTCAGAGAGGATTTTTACCTCCATCTGTCTCCAGATTCCAGTTTCATTGCAGCTGGGAGTGTTTCAGCACCCGACACCTTTGCAGGCTCTGAATTCAGGGAATGCTTCTACTCCGGCTATGTCAACGCAGACCCCGACTCCTTTGCCGCGCTGAGCCTGTGCAAAGGCCTGCAGGGGGGATTCTTCTATAACGGCGTGGAATATTTTATTAGCCAGACCGAGACTGAAGACGCAGGGGCCGCTTCTGTGCGTGGAAACTCCTTCGACAGGACGCATATCATTCGCCGCCGCAGACGCCCAGCGCACTCAGCTGGAAACTTCACCAGCAGGTGTGAAGTTCCACCTGACACCAACTTCACCGTCTCCCTGGAGAGATACAAGTACATGAGAGAACTGGAGACGGACGGCTTGACCGAGACTGTGCTCAATTCCTTGGGGAGGTCTAAGAGGTTCGCCGCCGTCCCCAGGTTTGTGGAGGTGCTGGTTGTGGCAGATGAATCTATGGCTAAATTTCACGGGGATGGCCTAAAGCATTACGTTCTGACCCTCATGTCAGTAGCAGCCAGGCTTTACAAGCACCCCAGCATCCTCAACTCCATAAACATAGTGGTGGTGGGCTTCATGGTGATAAACGACGATGACAAGGGACCGAAGGTTTCCAGTAATGCTGCTCTGACTCTGCGCAACTTCTGCTCCTGGCAGAAGAAGTTAAATAAACACAGTGACAAGCACCCCGAGTACTGGGACACAGCCATTCTGTTCACCAAACAGGTAGGTCAAAGAGCCAGAGCTGCATTAGAGATGTGGCTGCTGCAGAGAACAGAACTACTGCACTCATGGATGGATGGTCAGATCCTGGAGTCTGGGGCACAAACACATACAGGGCCCCCTGTTCACTTAGACACCAAGACTAAAACACAGCTGTAGCTGAAGTAGATGCATTGTGTCATCCAGGGGTCTCAAACCTGTGGCCCGGGGGCCACTTGTGGACCACGTCAGCCCTACTTGCTGACATGAAGAAATAAGGCAGTTTGTCCCTTGTTGTCGAGTGCAATGTTAAAATAAGTTCTTTAAGAAGCCCAAAATGATTTAACATGAAGGCGACATGAGCAGAGAGCACAAACACGCTGAGGCTGCGTTACTCAGTGACAGACTCACACTCATGTCTGCAGTTTGATTTGTTAAACACGGACACAACGACAGCAGCAGTGCTGCCACGTGTGCACAGACAGCACCAGTGTGTGTGTTCAATGAAAGGATCCAGTTAGTTAAAATCTGTGCTCACGTTTGCAGTTTGCTCTTTTTATACAGTATTTGAAATTTTAAAAACAAACAAACAAAACATTTTAGGAAATATTTGTGGGTGTTTTCTTGTTTATTTGTTTGTTTTTGTACTACTTGAACATAAAGTGTCCGTCCAATGAGACGACAGTGCCAGCAGTGGCCCACAGCTCATGTAAGTTTGAGACCATTGATGTAATCATTGTGTGTCTGTCTCAGGTTGTTTGATGTTTTGATTGTCTCTTTGTATGTTTGCGTCTGTTTACGTCACACAGTGAGTTTTTGTTGGGGTCGTTTGCATCTCTGTAGTCATTTACACGTCTTTGTTGGGCCTCATCGCTGTTCTTTTGGGCATCATGTGGGTTTGTGTTTCGTAGTATCTTTCGTAGTACTTTGCTCCCCTTTGCAGTTGTTGCTGATTGCTTGAGGTCGTTTCGTGTCTCTGTTTGTTTTGCTTTTACTTCACGTCTCTTCATCTCGACACTACGTCTCTGTGTCTTTTTTCTTTGCATTGCTGTTTGAAACTGTCTCTTTGCAGGGATTTAGTGTTTCTCCACCTCCTTGTAATTGTTTCACAGCTTTTTTGAGCTGTTTTGCATTTCTGTGGTTGTTTCGTGTTTTTATAACTATTTGATTAGTATGTCTTTAGTGGGTGGTATAAATAGACTAGGGGCCCTGAGTTTGTAACCAGTAGTTTGATACTGACTTTCCAGCATTGCAGGGTTTCAAACACCCATTTCACACGACCACAGCTAATTAAGGTTGTCGTGTTTATCACCCCAGTTTTAAAAGGTGGCTTACTTGTTGCTTCTAGGTTTGATTGTTAGAGTGTAGAGCAAGCCTGACGACGATGCAAACTCCCAGAGACCTTAAGAGTAATCCTCAGCAGCAGCAGTAGTGGCGGCAACAGTGCTTGTCTGTGACTCTGTGTCACAGGCTATCGTTATCAAGATGTGATGATAACACAAATGGCCAGTGTCACTGTGGAGACTTGTTATGATTCCTGCACAGCTGCCACATTTACCCATCACTAGTGATCAGTAGGCTCAGTATAGGTGCAGCTACATCCCAGGACTTGCACAGCTCTGCGAGTCCCCTTTTCTGTTGGCTGCTGCAGTGTGTCAGTGGAAAAGACCAGCTGAGCCAGTTCTTTCCATGAAAGACCTCACCTCTATCTGCCTCAGCCGAATAAGAACTGGATTACTATCTGCCTGTAGTGGCCATCTTCATACTATCAAAAACTCTGTAAGAATCCAGCTAGAATTCCAACGACTCCCTCATTTATTCAAGCTGATGTAAGCTGGCACCGTCTGAAGAGTTCAGCCTGTTCACAGCTGTCAGATAATCCCATGTGGTCACCAGAGCTGTAAACACTGGCTGATTCTTACTTCTCCGTCTCTCCCTCTTCAATGCCTGCTCATTATCGGGGGTCATTTTTCCATTAGGTCCACTTTGGCTGACGGTCTGATACACGTCGGCCTCCTTTGCTTAACACGTAGCAACATACAGAAACATTTACGTCAAAAAGAATGAAAAATTGTTCCAGTGTTGGGAACCATCCCTTAATCACACTGTTATATATAGGAAAGTCCAGGTCCAGTGCTGTTGTCCTTGTAGGGCACAGTGACTCCAGCTGCTGCATTGGAAAAAATAATGCAATAGGTTATGAAGTCTAAGATGTGTGGAGTACACATGGTTGGCAGTGTGTGTTACAGCCTTACTGGGCCAACACTGGGTTAACAAGTTCATTTTCAGCTGTCTTCATATTTACTTGGAACACACAGGTACATGAAAGCCACTTGGCCACAAAATCATTCCTGACTTGACATAATGAAGCAGAGACACAAAGAAACCTTTTCAGTGAGCCTCGTGACAGAACTTTGCTACAAAATTACTGATAATCGTTGAATTGTGGCCATTATTCCAAGAAGTTGTTCAGTGGGAAAATACAGTTTGCTGTAATGTTGAACACCAAGCAGGTGCAGCGTGTGCAGCGATGCTCTAAGCTAAAGTCACAGACTAATGTGGACGTAAGCAGTGGAAACGTCGTACTCATTCACCAGTCTATTTGTATTTGTTAGTGTCACTTAGTGTTCATAGTGAGTTGTTACATTACAATCTGTGACTTGTCATGTTACTAAGTTATCAAAAATAAACAGTGTTAGCGTGGACACGTTGGTTAGACTGCACAGAGAGTGTTAGCCTATTGGCTAATGTAGCTCTGGCTGTGCTAGCTCTATCGCCATCAGGTTTGTATTAGGTAAGTGTGGTTAACCACGACACCATAGCCACAACAAATAACCAGCAACAAGCTTGGTAATGTCTCTCAGAGTGACAGTTTGAGTTGAAACCTCGCTAGTGTGGTTTCTGAGCTGTGGTGGTGGTGGCCCAGCCAAGGGGCCAGAACTGTGGTACACTACTGACTCTGAGGCTCGCTTTGCTGGCAGCAAGACCAGCTAACGGATGAGGTCAGCTAGGAATCTCTGTGGATTATGATGTTTGCGGACGACGCTGGAATCTGTAGTGAGAAAAGGAAGCAGATGGAAGATAGCATGGGGAAATGCTATGGAGAGAAGATGAAAGCAGAAGTAAGGCAGTGCTGGCAGGGTGGAGTCGGTGGGGCGAGTGTCAGGGTTGATTTGTAAAGGGAAGGTTTACATTATGCTCGTGAGACTTTGTGATGTGTGACAGAAGTGTTTGTAGGCAAAGAGAGGCAAAGCTGAGATGGACAAGTGCAGAGGACGGATCGCAGGTATGTTCAACAAAGCGTGTTGATTGTAGAGCTGCAAGGAAGCTCCACATTTTGAGTAAAAGAAAAAGAAGAGTTTTATAGAAATAGTGAAGGAGGACATGCAAAGGGTTGGTGTGAGAGAGGAGGATGCTGGGATATGATCTACCATGGTGACCCCTGCAGAGAGCAGCCAGAAGAACAAGCAGCACTGCCATCAAAAGGTGTCATTATCACAAAATCGGAAGCACATGCCAGACCGCAATTATCAGCCCGCGAAGATCCACGCAAATCACTCCGAAATGCACAGTCCAACCTGTCGGCTGTCTCGCTAGCTAACTTCAACATGCTCGCTGACACAGCTGTAAGTTTGGATGCATCCTGCTCAGCAGCTGCATCCCACTGAGGCAGAGGGAGAAAGATGCTTTCCAAATCCTTAAGGGCCTTTCCTTTTCCTTCAGCCGATCGCTTGAAAAACCACACTATATAACTCATCACTTTGTAACGCTGACATTTGTTAACAACAAGCGCAGTATACACCTGAGGCTGATGGGAACGCCAGTTTTATATAAACACAGCCATAAATTAAAGCAACGACCATTTTCAAAATTTGATCCACTGGTGGTTACAGCAAGGCCAGCACCTCATGAAGCAACACATCAGTGTTCTTCTGGAAGGAACATAAACACCTCTGATACTCGATGTTGAATCTTTGCACATTGGTGCTGATTTAGGAGACGACTGAAATCCAAAGGAGAGCTCCTCTGGGGACCCTCAGTGTCACACATGGAAACCAACCCAACACTTGTTGAAATGTTTCAGTTTGGACAAAACCACCAGTGATCTGTCCTCCTTGTTCTCAAACCACATTAACAGCATAGCTAGAAGATAACACCACAGCTGTAAATGTGGGCACAGGTGTGGGGATCATCCTGGTTTTGGAAGTTTTGTCTTGAAGTTTTTGTCTTGAAGTTTTGTTTTGAGTACAGACGACTCCTCTGTACAACTTACTTCAATCGTGACACTTTTGCAATTCAATCAAATTACTTTTCTAGAACCAGCAGCCACCATAAAGGCACACGACTGTGTTCAGTTCTGGTGCAGCAGACTGTGGAGTTTTACTCTGAATACCACTTTGAAGGAGTGCTGTGAAGTTTACATCAAGTGTAGGTTAAAGTACTGTCTGCATTTCGGGGGGAAACCTGCATTTGGTGGCATCTGGGTGCTCCGAAACTACAGGTTTTCTCTAAAATGTTGTACAGAGGGTACAACAGGACATATCAGGACAAATATATATTTAATAAAGGTGCTCAGACAACAAATAAAACAACAGACTGATTCTTATCAATATAAAAACATCAGATGTTCACATAAAACCAACAATTTACTTTGAACTGTTCTGTAAATTAAGAATGGGTGAATGTAAGCAGAGAGTAGATGGGAACAGACTTTGCGATGAACACAGTCAGATAGATTCCTGTGGATTTATTCCACTCTGCGCTGCGCTGGAGGTATATTCTTACCTCTGTACAGAAACACAAAGAGGAAATCTGTGGCAGCCCATCTCCCCCGACCCTCTGCTTCAATATATTTTAAGAACAGGGAATAAGCAAACCACACTCCCACATGCTTTGAATTAGTTCCTTTCATGGTCTGTTCAATGTGTTGCTCAGGGCCCAGCCACACATAGCATGTTTGGAACATGGCCCGAGTCCAATCTGATTTTTCAGGCTTCCAATGAGAATAAAGAAGCACACATTTGTCTCTGTGTCACCAGGATCTTTGTGGAGCCACGACCTGCGATACGCTGGGGATGGCTGATGTTGGGACCATGTGCGACCCGAAGAGGAGCTGCTCCGTCATCGAGGATGACGGCTTACCCTCGGCTTTCACGACTGCTCATGAACTTGGTCAGAAGTTTTCTCACATTATGCACCTCATGCTAAACCAACACGACCACAGAATGACTTTTTATTTGGGGCTTGACAAACTTGTATGTGCATAATCAGTGCGCAGACTAGCCCGGCCTGTGGGACTTATTACTTTCATGGTGAATTGTATGGTTGCGGTTCTTGGTCTTGATCCTGGGGGACTGGTGGGTTTCAATCTGTCAAATGATTTAATTGCCTTCATCTGATGCTGTGTTTGAAAATCAGTATCATTACAATCAAAAGCAGCGCTCAGTGTTTCACCGAGCAGCCACACCATGTAACTTTGTATTCTGGCAGCTGCAAATGGCTGCTGTGAAAAATCTCAACTATTTCATTTGATATCATAAAGCAACATCTTTAACAGTCCAGCCAGTCTGTGGAAAGGAAAGGGGCAACGAAAGCACAGGAAATATTACTGGTATGTCCAGCAGTGGCTGCTAATTGTAAACTACATACATAAACTATTGTTCATCTCCGAACATTTGGGGTGGAAGTGAGTGACACGAGCAGATTCATACTACTGTTGTGTCTGTGAGTTAGCTATTAGCTACAGCAAGCAATTTAGCATAAAGGTCTGAAGATACTGGGAATGGCTCGCCTGCTTCATCCAAGCTCTACTGAGTACTGTTACAAAGTACACTTTGGCACAAACAGCTAGCTCTTAGCCCTGCCCCCGGTGCTTTTCTTTGTTAGGCTGGCTGTAGCCAGGTTAGCCTCATTAGCTTAGCCTCTTACGCAACCCACAAACATCACTTCGTTTTTACTCTGTCGCGGCGGGGTGCGCCGGTGTATTTGGAAATAAGACCCAAAAGCAGATGCTGATTGGGTTTTAATGAAAAGCGAGCCTTTATTTGCCTGGTGGCAGGAGTTAGACATAAAAACTAAACGAACAGAAACACTGAGAAACACCGTGACTGTGACTATGGGGGGGATGACAGACGACCTGACAATAACTAAACAGAAAAGCACAGGCGAAATACACACAAGGGTGATTAGGGTAATGAAAACACACGAGGACACAGCTGATACACATGAACCTAATGACGCTACTGGGAAGTGAAACTAAATACAATGACCAAAGACCACAACACTCTTTCAAAATAAGACAGGAAACATGGAGAAAAATACAGTAATCGATTAAATAAAACTAAAATACACACAACACTGGCTCACAGACCCAGAACCATGACATACTCTGGATAATGTTTTTATTCTGACATGACAGTTACCAGGTTATATGAAATCCTAGTTTCAATGTATTACGGTGATTGTGCACCATAATAAATTCATTTTGTAAAATTCTTCCAGAATTTGTGAAGAGCCTATTAGCTAGCTAAATTACCAGCATAAATCTGTGACTCCTAATGAAAACATAAATAGGTAATTCTTCTCCGCCTGCTGCCTTAATGTTTAGTAATAGATAGCATTAAACTGCACAAACTTGTAAAAACTCCTGAGACTGAGTGACCGCTGAGAAACCTGCTGAAAAACAGAGGGCTTTAGCCTGAAACCAGATGCACGAGTAACCCGAGAGGCCCAGGAGAGGCATTGGTTTACACTGTCCTCATATATGTTAAGTAATTACACAAGTTCCCCCTCGAAATAATCCGGTCTCATGAACGACCGCATTAAAACCACAGTTTATGTTTCTTTTTTATTTTGGAAGGCACTGCTTGTATTTAGGGAACGTAATGATTTCCTTTGGAAATAAAGTGCTCTGTTCCTGACATCAGCTTCAGATGACTGAGTAGAGCTGCTGTGTGTATGTAAACGATTTGTCTTTGCATTAATATGTTCGCATTTCTCTTTATCTCCGCACGAACTCATTGTGCTCGTGTTTTACTGAAAACAGAACCAAAATGAGTCCTCCTCTTCCCACTGTTTTCCCTCAGGCCACGTTTTCAACATGCCCCATGACAATGTGAAGGCATGTGAGGAGGTATTTGGGAAACTAAAGGACAACCACATGATGTCTCCCACGCTGATTCAGATAGACAGGAGCCGACCCTGGTCTGTGTGCAGTGCAGCCATCGTTACCGAGTTCCTGGACAGAGGTCACGGTTAGTAAACACTTCCTGCTTATGTTTCTGGACTCTGATTAACATCTAATTATGTCCAGGCGTCGTCATCCAGCTCTCAGCTGGTAGCAATCTGACTGTACCCACAAAATGTTTTTTTTGCCTGTAATTTCTGCTTGATTTCATGCCAAATGATATTTCTGTTTAACATGTTTTCAATCATTTGGATTCAGTTATTGAACTGTGCCTCACAATCATATTGTTTTATTTTAAAAAGTCGGAGCAATTTATCTAAAGCAAGTTTATCACTGGAGTGTTTAGTTAGAACCAGGCCACTTTTAAAAGGTGCACACGTAGTAATTAGTCAAATGACTTTACAAACTATAAAGATGTTGGTTATAGATAATTTTATATAAATACTGTTTGTCATTGCAGGGGCAACATTTTAGTGGTTGTTGACGGCTTAGCACGCCCCCCTAATGTGATCGAGGTGAAAACGAAACTCACCTGTCGTCAGGCAGAACGCGGATGCTGAGGCTTGATGTGGACCAACTGGTCACACAGTTGTTTTACATGACTGGTGAACAGCCGAGGCAAGGCCACAGCATTTCATTCATATATGACGTTAAGTTGTCATCAGTTCAGATTTGATAAAAAAGTTGTACTTAACTGGTGTACGTGAAATGAAAATTCTGGATCCTCGTCCAGAAATCTTGTTTTTCTGACGGATCACTCGGTTTCTTCATTTCTAGCCAAGAGCAAATTTCTAAAAGACAAGTTAACAGAGTGATTAGTGTTATCTGCCGGTCAGACATCAGTAAGAGACATGGTGGACGTCCCATCTGGATTCTGTTGATTTTCAGTCTGGGTTCTGTTTCCTGTGGTCTTCATGTTTCATTCTTTGGATGAGAGTTTGTTTTTTTACTACATGTTAGAGTTTTGAGCCAGAATCAGAGAAAACCACCGACTGTATGTAAACGATGTACATAGACCTCATGATATCACCTGTTTGTTGTTGGGGGCTGCAATCTTCACCCATCCTCTTCTCCTTATGTGGTGCTGAACGATACGCCAGCTATCAATCATGAGGTGAAAGGTGCAGCCTGTGCCACCACTAGGTGCACGTCTTTGGACAGTGGGGAGATGCCAGAGCACCTGGAGAGGACCCGCGCAGGTAGAGGAGAACATGCAGGTGTTGCATTTGAAGACCTTAAATTAGTGATTGAGACCATAAAGTCATCATGAAGATTTCTCCGGTGAGGCCATGGATCAAGAGAGCCGAGGACGTTTCTCATATGTTATGGAATATATGATGGTTCCAAGTTTACCTTAATGTAGCAATAACTGCCAAGGACATGAGAAGTATAATATCGATGCATTTATTATGGAATATTACTTGATATTAGAGAACACAGGTGGACATTCTTGCTTCAGCAGGCACAGCTATTCAATTCTGAAGTTGTAACCTCACACACGGTTTCATAAACTTCCTCCTACGCTCTCTGGATAAGGAAACACATTATGTCTATCTACAAGCTGCCGGCTGTCCTCCAGCCAAAACACCCAGTGCCATCAGTGGACTGAGGTCATTGTAGTCCTACAAGCTCCAATAAGACTAACCTTCTCTCAGGCCTTCCTGAACAGTGAAGCAGCATCTGACAGACTAGTGCTGTCACAATAACCTGGACCTAATGGGAATAAAGAAACAGTGGAGTTTGGAACTCAAAGTGCACTGAGCTGTCGGTCCTCTGCCTGCACAGAGAGGAGGTAGAGAGGGAATATGTGGTAGGTGTGAGTATCTTCACAACAGATCGTCACATTCAAATCCATCGTCTGCATCAGCACCTGCTGACTCAACTTCTCTCAGGCTGCGTCCACGCTGGCCAGGATAGATTTGAAAACGCCGTTTTTGTCTGAAAACACTCGGCGTCCACACTATCGTTTTCTGTCGTTTTCACAGAGTTGTGCGTCCACATTGAAACGGCCCAAAACGCTCACATTTTATTACTGCGCACGCGTGAAACGCAAGAAGATTCGACCTGCCTCGTTTCTGTCTTATTTACTTTCCGGCTCTTTGAAACGTCGGCAAGATGTCGAGGAAAAGCAGCGGGTTTTTTAAATGGACTAGCAACGAGGTGGAGTTGCTGCTGCGAGTAACACAAAAGTACAAAGGTGCAAAAGCGAGTGAGAATACTAGGGCTGACAAAACTGAGAGCAAACAAAACAACTGCTGTATAACGTCCTCCGCTATCTTAGGTTAATTGGCCACGTGACTGCATCACATGACTAAAGTGCATCATCGTTTTTGAAAGTCTCTGTTTTCGCTGTCCACACTGCGACGCAAAAGCACCGTCTCCAAATGAATTCGTTTTCGAGAGCGTTTTCTAAACACTGCGTTTTCCTTCGGGGAAAACGGCGTCTCAGTGTGGACGGGCGGCCAAAACGCAGAGAAGATGATGCGTTTTCAAACGAAAGCGCATTAGTGTGGACGTAGCCTCAGTCTTCAACACTCCTGACCTGCTGCCGTGTGCTGAGGTTGACCAGCTGCTCACAGCGAACAACAAGAATCCACAGCAGGTGGTGACGGCGTCACAGCTCCCCACTGACTCCAGCTGTTTTACAAAGGACCCCACTCACTGTGAACATCACCTGTTCTTTCCTCCTGCCTTCTTGGAGGACGTACAGCTCACACATTAAAAATACAGATTCTATATTATGTTATTGTTTTAGAATAAAATGTATTATTTTCCTTTTCCAGTATTATTTGTACCTGTGTTTACCTTTCTCTCAGTTTATTTTACACGCCCTGACGTACAGCAGAGAAGCAGGACGCTTTTTCACTGTAACACTGTTACAATGACAATACACATTTGTTCTATTCTGGATTATAAATACACCAACAGAGTGATTAACCATCCTGAGGGTGACTGTAAGTGAAGTCATTAAATGTACTAATTTATTATATCACCCCTAATCTCCAGCTACCAACGACTGCCGTTCCTAAAACAAGCAAATGAACCTGAACAAGCTAACAGTGCTGAGTCATTAGCTTAAACTAAACACGATCAGGCGTCTGCACCGTCTCATGCAGAGCACACTCTGCTTGTTCACACATTATTTATAAGTTCAAGCAGTGCCTGTCTTCCATAGGCTTTGATGCTGCAGGTTTAAGTCCGACATAATGTTAAACGTGCATCATTGTTTATCTCCCTGCCAGGACCTTACATTAACTTACCTAAATGTACCTCAGCGTCAGTGTCATATAAAACAAATCAAAATGAATGCGTGAGGTGAACGTACACTGGTTACATTTTCAATTAAATTTCCACTGACTGATGAAGCTCAGTGACCTCGAATGAGTTTTCACACGTTCAGGTGACAGGAAGCATCATCCAAGTCCCGATGTCCCGTCCACAGCTATGTTAAAAACTGAACTCGATGTTTCGGAGAATAAAGGTCGCGTCAGACCATCACTTGCAAGGGGAGAAATATAGACGAGGTTTTTGCAAAGACAAATACAGATAATAATGAACAGGAGCCCAAAGAACAGCGTGGCCGTGCAGGCAGACCGGCTTTGTCAGAGCCTGTTTCCTGTTTTTAAACACTTCCCATACAGTTCTGTACATTTAAACTGTGTTTCTTTAGTGACATAGTGAACACGTCAGACTCTTATCCTCCGTGACATTCATTCAACTTTCATGTCGCAGCTGTTTTTCAACTATGACCAGACTCTGAGAAAAGAGGACCGGCAACATTCAGTGCTGAAATGTTTGAATTTATTGACAGCCATGCTTCTTTCCACCTGGTAAACACAAGTGCACAATTTACATTTCTTTCATCTGTTCTGTGTTTGCTCTCGTCACCGCCTCACATCCTCATCCCATTTTTAGCTGCAAAGTGTTCGTATGCTAGCTGCAGACTTTGTTTGGTACTGGGTAGGTGATGTAGTGTAGTGCACACATTTCCTGCTGCACAAAATGATGAGAGTAAAGAGACTGAACCAAAACATTCAAGGGTGTAAGAAACAGTGAGCTCAGTGAACAGCTACAAACATTTGTTAGTGCATAGATAAACTACATAACAGGTTTTTCTCAATCAGCATCACCTACATGCAAATAAGGCTTTTCTCCTTTTGTAATAATATTGATTAGCTATTTAAAGAAACTGATCACTCCACGAATAAAGCTTTGCTGTTACTCTCGGTGTGTTTCTAGGAGACTGTCTGCTGGACCAGCCTCAGAAGCAGCTGACACTGCCCGACAACCTGCCCGGCTCCAGCTACAGCCTGCACCGTCAGTGTGAGCTTGCATTTGGCCCCGGCTCCAAACCCTGCCCTTACATGCAGCCCTGCTCCAAGCTGTGGTGCACGGGAAAGGCCCGAGGACAGCTGGTCTGCCAAACTCGACATTTCCCCTGGGCCGATGGCACAAGCTGTGGCAACGGCAAGGTTTGCTACCAGGGGGCTTGCTCTGTGAAGAACAGCACTGAGCACATCAAGGTGAGACGGGGTGTGGAAAGAAAGCAGCATCCCATCCTGCTCCAGCATTTTTGTCACAGACTAGTGAACAGCTTTGATCGTTCTTTTGTCTCAGGTCGATGGTCGGTGGGGGAAGTGGGGTTCATTTGGTGACTGTTCCAGAAGTTGTGGAGGCGGAGTTCAGCTGGCAAGAAGACAGTGCAACAACCCTGTCCCTGAAAACGGAGGCAAATACTGCTACGGCCTTCGTGTCAAGTACCGTTCCTGTAACCTCAGCCCTTGTCCTGACACAGGTACGCTGATCCTCGGACCATTCACCATAAAAATAAACCTTAGCAACCATAACTATTTTTGTCCAGTGATGGCAAGTAATTCAAACAGAAGGTGGCAAAATCCTGCAATAAATCCCCCAAGGAGGGCTCCTTAAGCCTATATCCAAGTATTAGATTAGCATTAGATTAAAATGTAAACGTGTTCAGTATTTTTAAAATTTTCTTCAGTTTTAGTCAGAAAATTTAAAAACAGTCAGGGAGGTGTATAAATACCTCATAGACTTTGCTTTGTCATTTTCCTGTTAGCTTACTTGCTAACAGTTTTCATAAGCACAGAAACAGCAGCATTAATGGGACTAGCTAGTGCTAACCTGGTACGACAGTTTCTGCTCTGTGTTCGAAGAAATTAAGTCAGCTCAGCATTAAGATTATTTAATTAATGAAAAGTTAGTTGGTTCTTAAGTAAAACGGCACTGCTGCAAGCTAACAGCTGGCTAGCTTAGAGCTCATTCACACAGGCCTAGAGGCTGGTCGAGGACCCTTTCACAACCTCATTTACTCTGGACCTGTTGCTGTCTGTCACCAGGTGGAATCAGTCACACAACCTCCAAACTTTAGTTTCTATAAAACATGCCACGATGTCAGATATTAACCACAGAGCAGCAATGAAACTTGAAAACGTGCTACAAATCGGAAATGGAGAATGTTTGCTTTCAAAGTAAAAGTGCCTTACCACTAAATCCAGCAAAACAGTCAACTTTTAATTTGAAGGCAGATTAAATGTCTGATTTGTATCCCACTCTTCACAGTTTCAGTGCTGCTTAGCCAACAGGTCAACCAATTTTACACAGCAACAGCAGCAAACACCAGCAATGCTAACTGTCCTTTTGTAGTGCGTGGCTGCGACTCCAGCAATCAGTTTTACAGAGGCTGCCAATGACTGCCTCCAACCAGTTGGGGAATAGTCAAAGGAGCTTGCAAAGAAAAGCGTCTGGACTTCTTTAAGTTGCTTGAAGACGTTTCACCTCTCATCCGAGAAGCTTCTTCAGTTCTAAGGTCAAATGGTGGAGAGTCCCAGATATAAACCTAGTGGGAGTTTCCCCCCACAGAGGGACAAAGGACCCCCTGATGATCCTCTAATCGCCTGAGACAAGGTGTGAAACTGGGCGTGGGTCCCAATCAGCCAGAGTTTCGGGTGAGTTCATTGTGAAACCTGGCCCCACCTTATCATGTGATTTCCTGAGGTCAGATGGCCCAGCATGTGAGTGGGCGTTAAGGCGTCTGGGAAGGATCTCAAAACTGGATTATAGATGGCAGAGAGTTGGTGTCATAAACCCCGCCTCTGTTCAAAGATGGTCGCTCACAGTGGACATAGATGGCTTCTTTCACTCCTCTTTCAAACCATCTGTCCTCTCTGTCCAAAATGTGAACATTGGCATCCTCGAAAGAGTGTCCTTTGACCTTAAGATGCAGATGGACTGCTGAGTCTTGTCCTGTGGAGGTGGCTCTTCTGTGTTGTGCCATGCGCTTGTGAAGTGGCTGTTTGGTCTCTCCAATGTAGAGGTCTGAGCATTCCTCGCTGCACTGTACAGCATACACCACATTGTTAAGTCTGTGTTTTGGCGTTTTGTCTTTCGGGTGAACCAGTTTCTGTCTGAGCGTGTTGCTGGGTCTGAAATGCACTGGGATGTCGTGCTTGGAGAAAACTCTCCTGAGTTTCTCTGATACACCGGCTACATAGGGGATGACAATGTTGTTGCGTCTGTCCTTCTTATCCTCCCTCGCTGGTGTCTGGTCTTCTTTTCTGTGCCTCTTTGCTGACTTTAAGAACACCCATTTAGGATAGCCGCAGGTTTTGAGTGCTTCCTTTACATGTGTGTGTTCCTTCTTTTTCCTTCAGGCTTAGAGGGAACATGTTCTGCCCGGTGGTGTAGGGTCCTAATTACTCCAAGTTTGTGTTCCAGAGGGTGATGGGAGTCAAAGAGGAGGTACTGGTCCGTGTGTGTGGGCTTCCGGTAAACTTCGATGTTGAGGTTGCCGTTCTCTTCAATGTGCACAGCGCAGTCCAGGAACACCACCGGGCAGAACATGTTCCCTCTAAGCCTGATGGTTTGAAAGAGGAGTGAAAGAAGCCATCTATGTCCACTGTGAGCGACCATCTTTGAACAGAGGCGGGGCTTACGACACCAACTGTCTGCCATCTATAATCCAGTTTTGAGATCCTTCCCAGACGCCTTAACGCCCACTCAGATCATGGGCCATCTGACCTCAGGAAATCACATGATAAGGTGGGGCCAGGTTTCACAATGAACACACCCGAAACTCTGGCTGATTGAGACCCACACCCAGTTTCACACCTTGGCTCAGGCGATTAGAGGATCATCAGGGGGCCCTTTTGTCCCTCTGTGGGGGGAAACTCCCACTAGGTTTATATCTGGGACTCTCCACCATTTGACCTTAGAACTGAAGAAGCTTCTCGGATGAGAGGTGAAACGTCTTCAAGTAACTTAAAGAAGTCCAGACGCTTTTCTTTGCAAGCTCCTTTGACTACAATGACCTGGATGACTGAGAACCTTCACAGACATCTAATTTGAGGCTGTTGCTTCATTTCCAGATAAAAGCTTCCGCGAGGAGCAATGCGAGGCCTTCAACGGCCTAAACCTGAACACCAATCGGCTGGGCTCGTCTGTGGTTTGGGTTCCCAAATATTCAGGCATCTCTCCCAAGGACAAATGCAAGCTCATCTGCCGTGCCAATGGGACCGGATACTTCTACGTCCTTGCTCCAAAGGTATGCATCTGATTTTCAGCCGTTCCACTCAGGAAACAATTCTGATTGTATCTGTTTCTATCAACTCTTTCTTAACACACTGAAAAACGTGTTCAAGAACGCAAATTATGTTCATTAAATGAAAGATAAGTGATGGCTGTACACAGTACAAAGATCAGCACTGCTAGCTTTCATTATGCTGCAGTTAATTTCAAAATGAAAGTCCTGCCACGCTTGTATCTGTGTAACGAGCTCAGACATGACACCGGCCTATCAACTATTATGCTTCATAATGAATCTGAACTCCTCAGTGTTTAACACTTCAGAAGTCAGGAGTCAAAACCTGATGGGACGCTGAAGCTTTGAGTTAGAAAGGTTGGTGTGTCACTGCTTGGCCTTATTCACAGTTTGGGAGATGATGGTTACATCCATCACTTTTAAAGTGACAGGTGATGTTTTGGTGGCAGCAGAGAATCAATAGAGTGGTGAGAAAGTCAAAGATGGAGAGACAGAATCACTGCACAGCTGTGGCTTCTCAGCAACCTTTTATGAAATCAGCAGAAATACAAGCCAACGTCTCACTGACATGTTGTGGCAATCAGTCTGGGGAAGCTTCTTGGTTTGTAGTGATTTATGGCTCTGCTTTATTTAAAGCAAAGGCTGGTAGCTCTCTCTGATGTGTGTATTCATGCATGATGTGAATGTGGCAGGTTGTGGATGGGACACCCTGTTCCCCGGACACTACGTCTGTGTGCGTTCAGGGAAAATGCATCAAGGCAGGCTGTGACGGCAAGCTGGACTCTAACAGGAAGTTTGATAAGTGTGGTGTATGTGGTGGGGACAACCAAGGCTGCAAGAAGGTCTCAGGATTGTTCACCAAGCCAGTGTAAGTAATCCCCACATACAAATTTTACCTAGTACATTGCTCCATGTGACAGAATGTTTCTAAATTCAGTACATCAGCAAAGTGGAATCAAATCGTAAAGATAAAGTATCGATTTTGATAAAAAGCTTCAAACAAAGATGCAAATGTTACATTTCAACCCATATTTAATCTGAAAGACTCGCTGTACACAAACACAATTCACCTCCTAAAAAAGAAGTTCTGCTATACTTGGCACCCGAAAACAGGAAATGAAAGCTTGTGTTTAGAGAGTAGTTGGCTGAAGATGTACTGGTAAGACTGGTTCTGGTAGAAATGGCACATGGTCTTATTCTGGATTCTGTCATTGTGCTAAGTTTAGTTGTTTGCATTGTGCACTAACACATGGGACCTAATTAGTTTGTATTAATGATATTTTGGCACTTGTAATTTAAAACCACTCGGTTGGACATCATCAGTGTTTGACACCTTTTCATTTGCAGCCATGGCTACAACTTTGTGGTGATGCTGCCCGTTGGGGCGTCCAACATTGACATCCGTCAACGGGGCTACCGAGGAATGGTCAGCGATGAAAACTACTTAGCCGTGAAGAACCGCCACGGGAAGTACCTCCTGAACGGCAACTACGTGGTGTCAGCTGTTGAGCGTGACCTGCTGGTGAAGGGCAGCCTGCTGCGCTACAGCGGTACCTCCACATCTGTGGAGATCCTTCAGGCCACCAGACCCCTGGTGGAGCCTCTGACTGTGGAGGTGCTCTCTGTGGGGAAGATGACTCCTCCCAGAGTACGCTACTCCTTCTACATCGCTAAGGAGAGCAAGGAGGAGAAGACTCTGTGGAAAGAAGAAAAAAGTCATAAATCAAAGAACAGCGTCTTGGCTGATAACAACAAAATTGAGTCTAAGAAGCAGGTGATGGGGAAGAGACCCGTGAGTCACTGGGTGACAGGTGGATGGGATTCGTGCACAGTGACTTGTGGGAGTGGTCTGCAGAAGAGGCTGGTACAGTGCCAGAGTGTGGATGGACGTCCTGCTGTGGACTGTGATGGTGCTGACCGGCCCGTGTCAGTAAGAGCATGCGGGGATCCGTGTCCCGTGTGGGATGTTGGGACTTGGTCTCACTGCTCCAAGTCATGTGGGAGGGGCTTTAAAAGGCGGCTGGTGCGCTGTATTACCGAGAACGGCCTGAATCTGCCCAGAGAGCACTGCTCTGGGAAAAGGAAGCCTCAGGAGCTGGACCTGTGCAATCTGAGGCAATGCTAGAGCTGAGCAGGCGCAGCCTGGGGGGTTACCTTCAGCAGTCAAGTGAACCTTTAGCCCTAATCAGCATGATAATGATTCATTTGCTGTGTCAGGTGACTGTTACTGTGACTGAAGGGGCTACACCAGAGAGGGCCGTCTTCCATGGTCTGAAGGACAGACATTTATTCCCTAAGAGAAAGGAAGGAGACCGCCCCCTCCCAAACTGTCAAACCTGCAGCGGGAGGTTTGACTCGTGGTTTGTCTACCTCTTCCAGGACCGATGACCTGATGCCTGCATATACAAAAGACCTTCTAAGACTTAGAGTTTGCAGCAGAGCTGCTGCATCCTCAAAGACTCCGTTATGCACATAAAGACTTTTAATCGCTGTCGGAAACGTTCAAAAGACTTGTAAACACAGCGCTCACAAACTTCTTGGTATACCTACACAGGGTGAGATCTCAAAGCAAGGAAATGAAAGTTTGTGAGATTCGATCTCAAAAGCATTACTGTGCTGTGATGATGTCTTGCCTGTGTACTGGACTTCTCTCAATACTGAGGAACTGATGAAAATGTGAAACATGGTACTGTATATGTCACATTTAAGGCCTCCTTGATCCATGCAGTTTCTACATGTTCGTTTTCCTTTTAGTTACTGGTGTGTGCGATGGGCTGTTGTCTGATATGGACAAATGAAACACAGAACCCAGCTTTATATGTCTCCAAAAAGAAACAGATCCAGGTCATTAGTGACTCTTTAGGGTTAGCGACGGGTTTAAATAGCACAGAAACTCAGAAAGTGTTAGGGTGACATGGTGGTGTGGTGGATCCTGATTGGTTCAAATCCAGTCTGGTCCTATCTGTGTGGATTTCGGGTGTGTCTCCCGTGTCTGTGCGGTGGACACACAGATTAACTGGCGATTCTAAATTGACCGTGCGCGTGTGTTTGTCTGTCTTTGTACGAGCCCTGTCACAGAGTGAAATTTTGCGTTAAGTTTTCCTTTCACTCTGGATGGCTCACAGGTGACCTGGTGGATGATGAGAGGTTAGCTAAACATCAAAGAATTCCTGAATTAATGACCAAAGTATTAGTAAGTTTCGAGCTGAGCTGAAATTATATTCTATACAGTGAATGTAGTCGGTCAGTATGATGCTGTTTCTAATGTGTGTGTCTTTTGTGCAAAGAGCAACAACACATGTTCAGCTGCTTCTTCTATGTTGCCAAAGACCTGTAAGCTGGCACAAAGCCTTAGCACAGTGAAACAGCTCTCTGCAGAGTGGTTTTCATATCTGTCCTCAACCTGAAGCTGGCTTGGTACTGACAAACCCTGACCTCCAGGAGGCTTTAGATCAGGTAAAAACTTGAAATGGTGGATTGATAAATTCATGAACTACTGTTCACCCCACTCACCTTCAGAAATAGAGTCAAATTCCATTTGTGTTCCTTTAGGTAACCCCTGCATGAATATACAAACTAGGACTAAATACCTGGACCTCCAGGTAACTTTGTGTATCTTTTAAAGTACATATATGTTCTTATACATGAAAGCATACATGGCTGCACGGCTTCTTCACGTATGTAGACACATTCAGTAAAACCTTCAAATCTAAGATTAAAATGATTATTTTACAGGTTTCCTTATTTCTTTAAGATTTAACACATTCAGATTTCAGAAGGTGATGGTCGGCCAAAGTTGACTTTTCTGTACATGCACTCATGTCCTCCCAATTAGTCAGTATTAGCATACACTAAATGTACACCTAATAAAAGGCTATAGTTCTCCTGGTTAAGCAGACAACCCATATGAAAATGTGCCTGTGTTTGTATCGGCCGCAGACCATTTTCTGCAGATTATTCCCGTCGCTTTGTGGCTGCATCCCTCCAGTTACATGGTTTAGGACTAGACACTCCATAAAGCACAAACCACAAGGGACCACAAAAGAAACGATCAGCTGTACCCACTGTACCTTTAAATGTACAATAATGTACTTCACTTTCTAAGTGAATTTAGCATTTTGACTGGTTTACCAGACAAAACTAGTGACGTGAAACCACTGCCTTATGTTTGCCTGCATTTTACAGACCAAACAATAGACGTTTGTAGTTTGCTTCCCTCCTCAGTAAAGCTTCTAAAGATTATGGAAATTAATCCGTTATTGCAAAAAGAAATCATAACTGTCTTGCTATGTTATCACTACGTCTAAACCAGTTATGACAGCAATGTAATTTTGACGTAAACTGGAGCCTAAGAAATGCTTCAGTGACAGACTTTGTGGGAAGAACCATTCAAGCTGCTGCTTCCAGTTGCTCTTCGAGGGATCAGTGAATTTGAACTCAACAGAAAGGTTCAGTGGTAAAAGCAGCAGAAATCCCTCCAAGTCAAAATAAGACCTGAATGCACTGTGAGAATCTCCCGAAAGCACTTTGTGTATGAAAAACAAAACACTTGTGCAACTGCTTAACAACATGGGGCCAAGAATGTGGAATATAACACAAGCATCTTTCGACATGGTGTCCAGTTTAGTTTGCTGTGCAGACAGTCCAAGGTTTCACATTTTAGGTCGCCTGCAGACACTGACAGATGGGCCATGCTGTACATTTATCTGTGGACATGATACATTTGTCTTTAGTCCCCTGGGAAAATTCCTGGGATGAAAATCTAGCAGGATAGATATATTTCTACTGACGAGCCACATCCTCGACTGGACACAGAATGAGTAAGCTCAGAGACGATGGCAGGACAATGGAGCACTAAAACTGCACGCAAAAAATAAGTCAATAATAATATTTGTAATAAATTTATATAGATAAAATATAAATAAGACTCCCAACCAGAGAATTTAAAAAGAACAGAGCATTAAAAGTAAAATGCCAGCAGCAGAAATAGTCAAAGAAAACCTCAGTAGATACAAACTGCAGTTTTTAATTGTTGTTTAAAAGTTATCCAAACTTAGCTGTGTGAGAAATCACTCTCTTTAAATCACGAATTAACTCTGATTAACCACAATGTGTCAGGTTGGTAAAACCACAGCGTGAGCCATTACCCATGATGGGAGAAACCCTGGACCAGTGATCAACTTTCCCAGCAGTGGCCAGCTCACCAAAGTTAAGAGTGTGTCAGTGAGTCACACAGCAGGTCACAAAAGACCTCAGAACAACATTAAAGAACTCAGTTAGCTCGGAGGTCATGATCCAAACATATGAAAGAGGCAAAGGAGAGTTCAAGGAGAAAACCTCTGCAGACCAAAAAGAACATGTAGGATGGTCTCACATTGTCCACAAACATCTCGATGAGCCCCAAGTGTGGACTGGTGAGACAAAAACTTTTTGGAAAGTTCAAGTCTCAGTATTTGGTGTCAAACTAACACAGCCTTTGATAAAAGGAAAAGTCTTGGTGTTGGGAGTGTGTCTGGTCTGCTTTGCCAACACTGATGGAATCAGGAAATCTGCTGAAATCCTGAAGGCGACTGTCCGGCTGTCAGATGGTCCCTCAAAGTCCACTTGAGCCAAAATGACCTGAAACGCAGGACGTTAGTGTCTGGACCTGAATCCAGCTGAGATGCTGTGGCATGACCTTAAACAGGATGTAAATTCTCCAGTGTAGCTGAATTAAAACAATTCGGAAAGAACTGACGAGTGGGCCAAAATCCCTCCACAACAACGTCAAACACTCGTTGTTAGTTTGTGCAAACACTTGATTGCAGCCAAGTGTGGCCCAACCAATATTTAGGTTTTTACTTTTTCACCAGAGGCCAGGCGGCTTTTGTCCCTGTTGTCTCGTAATAAATCAAATCATTATTTAAACTGCATTTTCTATTTACGGTCATCTTTGTCTGCTATTAAATGTGTTTAATAATATAACACAACATGTGACAAACATGCAACAGGAAGGGAACGATTTTTTTGTTGTTGTTTTTGCTCATTTATTATATCTGCCTACATTCATAACACAACATTTTGGACCGTTTCCTCCAGTGTTACATTTTATTCTTTGTGGTTTACAAAAAGAAAAATGTGTTTTCCTGATGAAGCTTATGGAAACAAACGGATCACATGTATCACCAAGCAGCTCCTGTTGTTTTTCCTCCCTGGTGTAGCGTTAACATGTGTTGTTGAACAGAGAGTTGATCCACGGCGTGCTGGTATGTCTGTACTCGCCATTATCCTCGCAATATTCACCAGACCACTAGCAAACCATTTACGGGTGGTTATGGTTTCCCTTTCACATTAATTCCTTACATGCATTTTGGCAGTTCTTCTATTACAAATTGAAATGTCTGCATGTTAAACGTGTGAAAATTCCAATCAAATACGTAGATGCTAAGACGTTAACCCTCTGGCGTCTGATTGGTGGTTAGTAATGACCCCAGCTCCAACCCAAATCCCAACCTGAGACAATGAGGTTCATTTTATTACGCTGGTCTCACAGGTCTGTCCAATCAGATAAGGAGGAAAATAATAACCTTAACTGACTCACATCAAAGACTGTTCACGTCTTTCTTCCAAAACTGGCTGTTTTGTCTTCAAATTAAATATTTAAAGTATAAGATTAGTCTGAAGTCGGGTTCAGCTGTTGCTCTACTTTGAATCATAAATTCATGCATGATGATCAAATGTTGGGTTTATTGGAAGTTTGCATTGATCGACTCTGTCCTTTAACAGAAACCTTTTTTGTGTTTGTTTAGAGGGACCAGTTACACCATCTAAAAGGTGGTGATGCTATTTTTATTATTCATGCACATATAATATTGTTTTAACTGTTGTCCCTTGTATTGTATACTATGTATACATTCATCTAGCTGAATACAATAAAGTATTGAGATATTCAGATATTCCACATTCACATGTTGTTGGCTGGATGTTTGGTGAAGCGCTCCTGTTGGTATCTGTTACATCATATTTCTGCTGTGCCAAGCAGTCTTCCACCACACGAGACAGTCTTGATACTTAAGCCCTTCCTCAACTGAAGCATGACTACAGATAAAAACACATTCATTCATCTACTTTGGTATTCTGCTGATTTAAGCTCCCTTGTCTCGACTGTGCTGTAATAACACACCGGCCTGGCGAGCGAGCCTGACGCATTGTTGGGCAGACACCATCATTCCAATCATCTAAGGACTTATTAGCCATAATATTTAACATTTTTTAGAAGGTGTGGTTAGCTGAAGCAGGCTGTCACAGGGAATCACACACAGGTGTGTGCATTTCATTTCTACCTAGAATCAGGTCGATGTGTCTCCTTGTGGCAATATTTAAGAGAAATGGACACTTAACCAGGTACTGGACTCAGTGACAGCACAAGTTCATACAAAGAAAAACGATCGTCCTAACACACGTGTGCTAAACACTCAGCTGCTCTCCTGTGTAGGGTCCACAGCACATGTGCATTTGTGTGTCCCACCCACAACTTGCTGCTTACATAATAAACTTGGCATTGTGATTACCTAACACAAATAAAAGTCCTGTTTTAGGCACTGAGAAAAATGTACTAATGTGACGCTTTCATCCTTTTTAAACTGACCATGTTTCCAGCTGTGGGTAAAATATCCCACTGCAGTCCTTTTGGCCCACAGGGTATTTATCTCTTTTGTCAATTAGATTTTTGGTTGCAACCTCATAAGTGAACACTGGAAAGAGCGAGCAGCTAGCTGTGGTCCTTTGTTTAGGTCTCTCAACAGTAATGACGTGTTTACGGGGTCAGATTCACCCTAAAACATCGCGCTCTGATTATGATGCTAAGGTCAAAGTCAGGCTCACTTGTAGTGAGCCTCAGAGCCACACCTGGAGGAGGTCAGGTGTGTGCATATGTCAAGGAAACACTCGACTTTAGCACAAAGTTTCCCTCTTCTTAAAGAGACATTTGTTGTAAACCACTTCTAAATATAGCATCCAGTACCCAGGTAATCCTGTCTGGCTTTATCATCGTGTTTGGGTTTCATTTTTTTATCCATCCATTTTCCTAATGTGTAGGTTTGCCCTGGACTTGGTGGTGCTCCAGGACGTTGCCATTGCAGACCCTACACCAGGGGTGGGGACTCTCAGTCCACGAGGGCCGGTGTCCCTGCAGGTTTTAGATCTCACCTTGGGTCAACACACCTGAATCACATGATTAGTTCATTACCAGGAATCTGGAGAACTTCAGGACATGTTGAGGAGCTAATTTAGCCGTTTAAATCAGCTGTGTTGGTTCGAGGACACATCTAAAACCTGCAGGACACCGGCCCTCGTGGACTGAGATTGCCCACCCCTGCCCTACACCCTCCTGTGGCAGGTGTGGGAAATGGAGATGCTTACTGAGCCTTCTCGTTTCCTCTCTCCTTCTGAGGGTAGCATCTACCTCCCAGTCTGAAATGCATTAGCTTCATTTGGATGCCTGAAGTTCACGATCAGCATGTCAGTCTGTAAAAACGTGTCTTTTAGACCCCATTCCTACAAAACTGCTCAAAGAAGTCCTGCCATTAATTAATTCTTCGATTTTAAATATGATCAACCTATCTCTAATAATCGGCTATGTACCACAGGCCTTCAAGCTGGCTGTAGTTAAACCTTTACTCAAAAAGCCATCTCTAGACCCAGCAGTCTTAGCTAATTATAGGCCAATCTCCAACCTTCCTTTCATATCAAAAATCCTTGAAAGAGTAGTTGTCAAACAGCTAACAGATCATCTGCAGAGGAATGGTTTATTTGAAGAGTTTCAGTCAGGTTTCAGAGCTCATCACAGCACAGAAACAGCTTTAGTGAAGGTTACAAATGATCTTCTTATGGCCTCTGACAGTGGACTCATCTCTGTGCTTGTCCTGCTAGACCTCAGTGCAGCGTTCGATACTGTCGACCATAATATCCTATTAGAGCGATTAGAACATGCTGTAGGTATTACAAGTACTGCACTGCAGTGGTTTGTATCATATCTATCTAATAGACTCCAGTTTGTGCATGTAAATGGAGAGTCCTCTTCACACACTGAGGTTAATTATGGAGTTCCACAGGGTTCAGTGCTAGGACCAATTCTGTTTACATTATACATGCTTCCCTTAGGCAGTATCATTAGAAGACATAGCATACATTTTCACTGCTATGCAGATGACACCCAGCTCTATGTGTCCATGAAGCCAGATAACACACACCAATTAGTTAAACTGCAGGAATGTCTTAAAGACATAAAGACCTGGATGGCCGCTAACTTTCTGCTTCTTAATTCAGATAAAACTGAGGTTATTGTACTCGGCCCTGAAAATCTTAGAAATATGGTATCTAATCAGATTCTTACTCTGGATGGCATTACCTTGGCCTCCAGTAACGCTGTGAGGAACCTTGGAGTCATTTTTGACCAGGACATGTCCTTCAACGCACATATTAAACAAATATGTAAGACTGCGTTCTTCCATTTGCGCAACATCTCTAAAATTAGAAATATCCTGTCTCAGAGTGACGCTGAAAAACTAGTTCATGCATTTATTACTTCCAGGCTGGACGACTGTAATTCATTATTATCAGGATGTCCAAAAAACTCACTGAAAAGCCTTCAGCTAATCCAAAATGCTGCAGCAAGAGTCCTGACAGGGACTAGAAAGAGAGAGCAGATTTCTCCTGTTTTGGCTTCCTGTTAAATCCAGAATTGAATTCAAAATCCTGCTCCTCACATACAAGGTCTTAAATAATCAGGCCCCATCTTATCTTAATGACCATGTAGTACCATATCACCCTATTAGAGCGCTCCGCTCTCGCTCTGCAGGCCTACTTGTTGTTCCTAGAGTATTTAAAAGTAGAATGGGAGGGAGAGCCTTCAGTTTTCAGGCCCCTCTTCTGTGGAACCAGCTTCCAGTTTGGATTCGGGAGACAGACACTATCTCTACTTTTAAGATTAGGCTTAAAACTTTCCTTTTTTCTAAAGCATATAGTTAGGGCTGGACCAGGTGACCCTGAATCCTCCCTTTGTTATGCTGCAATAGATGTAGGCTGCCGGGGGATTCCCATGATGCATTGAGTTTTTCCTTTCCAGTCACCTTTCTCACTCACTATGTATTAATAGACCTCTCTGCATTGAATCATATCTGTTATTAACCTCTGTCTCTCTTCCACAGCATGTCTTTATCCTGTCTTCCTTCTCTCACCCCAACCGGTCGCAGCAGATGGCCCCGCCCCTCCCTGAGCCTGGTTCTGCCGGAGGTTTCTTCCTGTTAAAAGGGAGTTTTTCCTTCCCACTGTCGCCAAAGTGCTTGCTCATAGGGGGTCATATGATTGTTGGGTTTTTCTCTGTATCTATGAAGCGCCTTGAGGCGACTTTTGTTGTGATTTGGCGCTATATAAATAAAATTGAATTGAATTGAATTAAAGGACGAAAGCAGGCATTGTTCAGCCAAAAGTCCTTCCTCTGTAAATGTGCAGCTAAACCAAATATGTTACTGATATGCTTCAAACTCCTGTAGATCTCCATGGGTAAAACTGTGAGCCAGTAAACCAGATGTTCTTTCTCGTTTTGCTTTTATAGATAAGATGTGATGAAGAGTGTTCAGTCTGTGCCAGAGCATCGTCTGAGATCAGTTCCCTAAAGGTTGACTTGTAAAGTTGCACAAGGCCACATGACTATCTACTGTTGGCCTGAATCACACCCAAGTCAAATATGTGGATTTGCAAAGATCAAACTAGATGCACTTCACCCACAGCTCAGTTCTTGAGAAGAAAACAAACTGTAGTGAGATTATAATATATTACTAATGTGTTTTACTTTGGGTGCAGAGCGTTGCAGACAGGCTGGGTTGGTGAGCGTGGCCGTCCGTGTGCAGACTGAATGTTACGTCTTGGAACTTCTGCTTGGGCGATAAAAAGAATCTGCAGGATGGGGAGATTACGTTACCCGATGATGTGAGTGGATTGGTTGAACCAGCAATAAAGTTTGATGTAATTTAGGTTTAGTTTCTCTTGAAAAGCCTGCATACCTACCTGTTGGAACAGCACTGAATACCGTCGGACAACTGCAGAGCCCAGCAATGGTTGTCTCGGCATTCCTGTCTGACACCATTCATATTAACTGTAGTAATTAGATTAATATTAAAATATTGATGAGTGAAACACAATCGTCTGTGCGCTCAGGTTACACTGTTGCTGTGAGTCTGACTGTGAGGCCGTGCAGTCACAGAGGCAGCATGCCCATCACTCATTAGCTTGTAGAAGCATCTTTACAGGTAATAACTTGGAGTTGACTTGCATGACTGTGGCCCACTCTTCTTTGCAGTGTTGCTTCTTTGCAGTTTGTTGGCTTTCACTTCTGCAAAGCTCTCTTAAGATCCCACTAAAGCATTTCAGTCAGGTGAGACTGGACTGTCAGACTGTGTTGGCCAAGCTTTAGATGTTGCACATATGGCTTCAAATGTGACTCTAGATGCATGCAAAGATGCATGGGCAACTCAATGATTTTAAGATAATCGAGTCCTGTGGCTGCAAAATGGCCCAAATCATCATCCTCCCATCACTGTTCTGAGCAGCTGTGTGATGAAGGCCAAACATCTCTGCAAATATCTAAACACAAATACCTGCTGAGATTATTTAAAGCAGAACACCAAATTTGTTTCTTTTGGTTGTATTACTCACATAGTTTAACATTATCACATCATAAAATACACAAAAAGCTTCTCTGCACTTTACAGTTGTGCACAGTTGTTTTTTAACACAAAAAACACTGAATGCAGTTTATAATTATTACGGGTGAAAAAGACCAAGCTGCGTTGCAGCACCCTTAGCAGCAAAACTGCAATCAAGCATTTGCAATAACTGGCACTGAGTCTTTTACAGCACGGTGGAGGAATTTTGGCTCATTCGTCTTTGCAGAATTGTTGTAATTCAGCCACATTGGAGGGTTTTCAAGCATGAACCTTTTAAGGTCAAGCTACAGCATTTTAATCAGATTCAGGTCAGGACTACGCCACTCCACAGTCTTCAGTCGGTTTTTCTGTCCGAGGTGGACTGGCTGGTGTGTTTGGGACCATTATCCTGCTGCAGGGACCAAGTGTGCTTGAACCAAGAATATTTTTCTTTGGGATCATCAAGATGTTTTGAGACAAGCCTTTGTGTTCTTTTCAGTCAACAGTGGTTTTCTCCCATGGATGCCGATCTCTTTCTTTTTGTTGAATCCTGGACTCTGGATTGATTGACTGATGGCTCTCACTGTGGTTCACTGGTCACCAAGCCTTAGAAGTGGCTTTGTAAGCCTTTCTAGACTGATAGATGTCACTGGCCTTGTTTCTCGGGTGTTTCTTTAGATCGCCACGTGATGTGCTGCTCTTTCAGATCTTTAGTCGGTTTTTAAGTCATTTCTTGATTGGACTGCTCTGCTAGTCGTCAGGCCCGAGTGTATTTAGTGAATTCAGCTTTCAAACGTGTGGTTAACCACAGTTAGTTCATGATTTAATAAGAGGGGCTTTTTCACACAGGGCCAGTTAGGTTTGGATAACCTTTGTCTCTTAATCAATGAAATCATCTTTTAAAAACGTTTTCTATTTTCTACTTACTCAGTCTTTCTTTTCCTAATATTACAATTAGTTGGATGCTCTGAAACATGTAAGTGTGACAAATCAGGAACGGTCAGACATTTTTTCACAACACTGCACACACAGAGCTGCAAAATAAACCGCATCTCAGAATCCAAAAGAAAAGATCGTGAGCTCCCTGAACTCTAACTTCTGGGCCAATGACCCAGGACTGTGACAGCTGGCCACTCTTGGAAAGACTGGCATTGTGTTAATGCACACACGAATGTTCAAGACTGGCAAACCGTCAGAACATCTGCTTACATAGAGGTGTTCAGACCTGCTCAAGTGCACTTGGATGCTATTTACCCTCACGATTCCTACGGCAGCAGTAATGGTGCGTGTAGTTTTTCCCAGACTGCACAGAGTCCTGTGAACTTGCTTTTTCAGAACAATAAACTTGCATTCTGTGTCGTGGCCTGCAGACATTATATTCAGGTCAAATGCAGAAGTTGGACAGTGTAGATGTCGGGGGGCGGATTTTATTCTGCCGGTGAGTTCAAGTTCTTAATTGCTAGTTTGAAGTTTTCTTTGACACAGTGACGTATGTTTATGTTCATACATCATCGTTACATTAATCAGAGTAAAGCAGACAACAGACTGAGACATGCCTGTATAAACTGGGCCTTTTTTACTCACCACCAATCAAGCACACAACATATTTTAAAAGATTTCCCCCCCCCAGTTTCACCGTTACACTGGGGGAAGTGCAAAAATAATGAATTTTAATAAACATTTTAATTCATTTTTAGGCTATTTATTTATTTATTTGCCATTTTCTGAATGTTAAATACAGGTTCATGGAGCTGAACAGCATTTAGAACATAATGATGGGATGCGACAGGGTCCAGCATAATACAAAGAGCCGTGATTCATGCAAGTGGTTTGAATTAGCATTAATAATAAAAACAACTGCTGTACAAGCTGGCCGAGTTTACCACGAGGGACTGGGAATACATTCCTGTGTGACACTGCAATAACATAATTTCTAATTTGAGTGTGTATGTGGAAATTAGATCAGCCATTACTCTTCCGCTCCACTGGCTGACACAGCTCCTCCGCCCTTTTCATCACCTCGTATCACCCTGTGCTTAAAAATAAAGGAGTGCTGTGTGAGTTCTTAGCCACTTTAATGGACCCGGCTGTAGCATCCTGAATGGCTCAGGATCCTATTGAATGTCAGCTTAAGTCCAGTGTATTTAGAAAATCTCCCTCTTGGAGCTCATCTTAAGGAGTTTTACCTCACAGTGGGCCGCTGCTGCAGAGAAGTGTGAAGAGAACTCTTGTCCGGAAATCACATTATCTGCTTTACACAACAACACAGCAGTTGACGCGGGCCTCAGCCAAGAATCAGGCGGGTTTTGATTGAACTTCCCCCTCCTCTTCTCAAAATGAAGGCCTGTCCATCTATTCAGGCCCCACTCACGTGGCTAATGAGCATGAGGGGCTGATGTTTCCCAGTTCATGGGAACCTGTGAGGCTTTAAGTTGCCCTTTCTTTACATTGACTGAACCACAACATCAGAATGACCAGCGTTACAGAATGAAATGCATGTGGAGTGCTGTAAACAGCTGGCTGTGAAGTTCCTTTGCTGAGCCAAGGCATCAAAGAAGTGCATGCAGAGCACCTTTGATTTCACAGAGTCTTTGTACACTCACTCAATCACTGACATGTAATAACCCAGGCTCAGTTCTTCAGTCATAAGAAAGTCATAAAACCCATATGAGACAATCTGTAGTGGTTCCAGATAAATTTTCCAACAACACAACGACCATCTTTATGCTACATTGCAATGTTAGAAATAAATGTCCTAATCTTAAGAGTCTGGAATCCAAGCTGGTTCCATAATAGAAGAACCAGCTGAAGGAACCAGAGTGCCAAACATTGTCCCTGTTTCTAGTCCCAGTTAGTTCTCTTGCTTCAGCTGAAAGGGAACTATAGAGCAACGTGATATTAATGAATTTCAGTAGACCAGCCTATAAGTAATTAATGCACAAACACGCTTGAACTTAAAAACTATGCTTTTGGGAAAAAAAGGTTGAACACCGTCACTGTCACAGCTCTGTTGTCTGGCCTAAGTTCCTCCCTGTTCAACTATGTGTCTCAATAACTGCAAATTTACTATGGATAATAACAAGTGGCTTGCATAAGCACCCATTACAGTTTTAATGTTGCCACAAAAGACGCACTTTGGGCACTGTGGCAAAAACTACAGAGACTAATGGTTGTTTGGTTTTTAACACCAGGGTGGATCAGATCTGATTAATAATAACGATAAAACCAAGGAGCTGCTGGTAGACCTCCACAGGCACAAACTGTCACGGTCTGGCTGGGGCAGACCGTATGTGTTGCAGAGGAGGACTCAAACGCAGACCAAAACGTAGTGTGGATAAACAAAACAAGCCGTTTATTGAGGCTAGCAACGAGGGTAAAAATAATCGGGCATCGGTGAAAACTAAACAATAACCTAAACTGGGTGAACCAATAACAAAACATGAAAAAGCTTAACCATAGTGAACTGACATGGGTACCTGGAGATGAGACATGGATGAGCAGACGACCTGACAACAAATGACTGAAAGCACACGGACTAAATACACACAGGATGTTGAGGGAAGTGGGAACACATGGGGAAACAGCTGGCACACATGAACATAATGACGTCACAGTGGGAGAGTAAAACTGAACATGATGAACACAGAACACCAGACCTCTTCACAATAAAACAGGAAACATAATGAGACATAGACATGACAACCCGAACTTGACAACGTAAGACACAGACATGAAACGCATGAAGAGCAGGGGAGACTTAACATGGGTTGGAAACACGAGGGGAAACTAATAAGCAAATGAACATAGGAGGCCTAATGAGCTTAACATACTACAAACATCAAGATGAACTAAAACTCAAAACACTGGGTCCTAAGACCCAGGATCGTGACACAAACATCCTCCACTGCAACCACTGAACATCCAAGATATGGACATCGAGGCTGTGGACAGCTACAGGTACCTTTCTGTTCATCTGAACAATAGACTGGACTGGACTCATAACTCAGACGCCCTCTACAGGAAGGGGCTGAGCAGGCTGTACCTGCTGCGGAGACTCAGGTCGTTTGGAGTGGAGGGCCCACTCCTGAAGACCTTCTATGACTCTGTGGTGGCTTCTGCTATCTTTTATGGCGTGGTCTGCTGGGGCGGCAGCATCTCTGCTGGGGACAGGAAGAGACTGAACAGGCTGATCTGCAGGCCCAGCTCTGTTCTGCCCTCTGGACCCAGTGGAGGTGGTGAGTGACAGGAGAACGGCGGCTAAGCTGTCATCCCTGTTGGACAACATCTCCCACCCCATGCAGCAGACTGTGACAGCACTGAGCAGCTCCTTCAGTGGGAGACTGCGGCACCCACGGTGTGGGACGGAGAGATTTCACAGGTCTTTCCTCCCCACGGCTGTCAGACTCCATAATAAAGACTAACTGATCAAACACATCCACACATGTGCAATAAGACTAAGTGCAAAACCCTCTGACAAAGTTGTATTTTTACTCAGTTGTATACAGCATTTGTATTCTATTTTTATCCTATTGTATATTTTATTCTCTACTGTACATAGTTGTGTACTGTATTTATTCTTATTGTATTCTAATTTTTGCTTCATAACTTTTGCACTGTCCACTTCCTGCTGTGACAAAACAAATTTCCCACGTGTGGGACTAATAAAGGTTATCTTATCTTATCTTATTATCAAAACATGCTAAAGAAGTATAATTTAGTAGAGTCAGAAACTTAAAGATTTTAAATTTCAGATATACACTACCAGTTGGGATGGCTGTAGCTCAGGCAGTAGAGCAGGTCGTCTACTGATCGGAAGGTTGGTTGTTTGATTCCTGGCTTCCCCAAGTCTGCATGCCGAATATCCTTGGGTAAGATATTAACCCCAAATTAATATCTAATTAATTTGTAACAAGTACATGTACTTGTTACAAGTACATGTACTTGTAACAAGTACATGTACTTGTTACAAGTACAGTACTTAGTGCGTGTTACTGCCCATCTCTGGTGATAGGCGGCTCAGTGGTCGTAGTGAGCAAGTCTCAGTTTCAGCTGTGAGGAGAAGACTGCAGGTTTGACAGGACGCAGGACGCTGCAGCAAGAAAGAAGACGTCAGAATAAGATAAAAAGAGGCTCGTCTGGGCCATGAAACATTGGACTACTGAAGACTGGAAGAAGGTTTTATGGACTGATGAATAGTTACTTCAGTTTCACGATTTACAACCTGAAGAGGTGATAAAGTGATAGATCTTTCAGCCCAATTCTACTTTTTCTGCATAATCCATCATACAAAATGTAATCAAATGGAAAAGTCTCTTTTTAAAACTTGTTTTATTAGTTTTAATCTTTTAACTTTATGCATCAAGCAAAAATTTAATTATCTGCAACATTCTCTGACTGGAAGAAATCAGTTTAACATTTAAACCTATTTTCTGCACATTCCAGCACATAAAATAAAATATTTTTTGTGTTTACACTCAGTCTTTCAAATAGATGCAAGTAAAACACAGCAGAAAATAAATAAAGTCAAAGACTCAGCGGTCCTGTTGCTCTATTTTCACCTGTAAAGCAGGAGTGGGGTAGGCGGAGGTTTACCCTGGTGCAGGTGTGCCGCGGTCAGTGGAAGAATCCGCGAGTTTCTCTGTGAGTTTCCCATTACGTCGTAGCTACTCGGTGCTTGTTGGAAGTTTAGGGGTTTTTCGCTGTAAAAAGAAGTTTTCTTCCCACGCACAGCGGACACTAATGTTTTTGTCACTTTTTATGGAATCAAACTCAAAGTAAGGTCAGTACTTCCACGCTTTAAACGCTGCACGCTCATACTCTCTCTGCACTCGATATGTGATCCATTGTTGATCTGCACACAGCTGTTGTCACCAACGTCGCACTCGCTTACGTCACTGTCATGAGACATTCTCGCAAAAAAATCACGGTTTTAGTAACGCAGTAACGCAGCGTTCCTACGGGAAAGTAACGGTAATCTAATGACCGATTTTGCAATAGTAATCCCTTACTTTACTCGTTACTTGAAAAAGTAATCGGATTACAACGCGTTACTGCCCATCTCTGTCCACGACATGTGAAGACTCCTTGTTTATGTGAACTTGAATCTGTCACCACTGCAGTTTCTTTCTGTGATATGATGTTGCTGTAGTAAAAGCTGTGCTCACCAACTGATGTGCTGAGAGGCACAAACACAGAGACAGTCAGCTGTCAGAGGCTTAAGGAGGCCGGCAGCATCCAAAGGTGAGGAATGTTTCACTCATGGTTTAATTTGCAGATCTTTGAAGCCTGTGATATACCGCCTATTGAAAAAATGAACTGGTCACATTTAAAACTGAAATATTAATTAACGACATCTTCAGCATCATTCCTGCCACGCTGTCAAGACCTGAACCTAAATCAGGTTGCTGGTCACATGGTGGATATTACAGGGTTAATAATTTGTGATGGTTATGATTAACGTCTTGTGAGAGGTCAGTTGTGTCCGAGTAAATGATGTTTGGGCTTTCCTGATTTCGGGGACTTCTGCCTGGTTGTTGTTGTCATGAACACGTCTCAGGTTAACTGCAGTTTATTTACAGTGTGCGATGATCAGACCTTACACGGCGGTGACGATCCCAGGCTCCCACACAGACACGCATGGCTCTCCGACAGTTTCCGAAAACTAGAAGGCAAGAATCTAGGTGAGGTCCCGGCATTGCACAAAACCCAGCGCACCATACACACACACACAGACAGAGAGAAATGGCAGGTCCACACAGTGACCACTGTTTTTCCCCACCGAAGGTTTCAAGCATGCATTTCCATGCTGTGGGAATGATTTGATGCTTGGTGCTTTCAGGAGCTTTCAAGATAATGTGTTATTCTGACGAATGGAAGTCTGCAAAGTGCAGCACATGTGAGGTTAGTCCTATAGTGCACTTACCAAGCTAATGACCAGTCACTAACATATGTTCTTTTCCAATACACACACACACACACACACACACACACACACACACACACACACACACACACACACACACACGCACAGAGTGTGTGTGTCTCAGCTGTCCAGAGAACAAATGATCCTTCTTCTTTTTTCCCAGAACACAGAATCAGGTCCGATACAGAGGCCAGTGCTTAAAAACAAGACAGCACACCTATATATACAAGCTATATGATATATTTGTAGACACAGACGACCTTTTGAACTGACAAAAAAATTAGTGTACCATATCATTCATCTTACTTTATCATCTCTTTAGATCATGTCTTCAGAGTTCCAGAGGACAGCTACCAAATGAAAGATCAACACTTGGAATCAACTCCAGATCTTCAATCTGCTTGATTTGTCTTAAAATAATGTGGAAGTGCAGATGGCTGCCACTCCCTGAGCCTGGCTCTGCTGGAGGTTGTTTGCTGTTAAAAGGGTTTTTGAAGAACAGGACCAGGTCTGGCACCACTCACAGCTGAGTCTTCAACTTTTGGGACATGAAAACAGCAACAAATTGTCAATAAAAACGAGTCTTTGCCATCTTATTACAGCAGCTATTGGTTTGCAGCTGAATTGATTAAGTTTGTCAAAATGTGACAATAAACTGTGATAAACAACTTCAGTTGCTGTTGCAGACATGTTGTTGTCTACATACACAGAAATTCCCATTGGCTTCTTATATTGAGCCAGAACCTCATATTCTTAAAACAGACTTTCTTCCATAAATAGTAACATAGTTGCACAGCTGCAGGATGATGCAGAGATCTTCAAACCTTTGCCCACCTGTCTGAGAATACCTGTCTAGTGTTGGACACTGTTTGTCTCTGTAGATATATGAAGCACGGACGATGCGGAAGTGCTTTAAACCTGCATTGCATCTGGCAATAGCTGTGGTTGACCTCTGGTTCTGTAGATGGGAAAGCTGCTTTCTGTCCTGACCTCTGTCAATAATTTCCTGCTTAGTTTCTGGGCTTGGTCCCTCGTTTTGAACGCAAACTAAAGTCTGTGTGTAAATATCGGTCCTTCCCTTTATCTGTGGGATTATCTGTGGTATGAAGCAACATGCTCACTGGCTCATTAGTAATTAGTTAATAAGCGTGTAGTTTCACAGTCAGACCCAACCCAACTTATCACATCTGTTTTTTAACCTAGATTGTGAGAAAAGCAGCTCTCAAGAACCCATCTGTTATACTGTTTGTCATTTCGAATTTCCCAGAGGAACCCACCCGAGGGATTAATAAAGTTCTATCTAATCTAATCTAATTTCATCTTGAAGAAGAACAGCTCACCAACGAGCTATGAGGAACTTACTGAGGAACACCCATTTGTGGGTTTCATTTGTAAAGCCGTAGTTCTTTCTTACTGTACGTAGTCCTGCACGTGTCTTTTTACCTTAAAGGTGTAACCTATGGGCTCACAGAAGCTCACAGTTAATGATTGCTCTCTCACACACCTGAAGCTGTTCTTTGAATGACTCGGACGTTCTGCCTGTAACGATGTTTGAAAGTTTGCTGTGATCGATCCCTGCTTATTAGCACTGTTTGGATACAGGACAGCTCACATCTGACTCAGCACAAACAGCTTCAGCTGAATTCACTGGCGCCTGCTTCGTACCGCTTCGGGTTACACAGAAGCCCTTCCTCTAAAGGAAGCGAGAGCGTGGCTTGAATCCATCAATCTGAAGGATGCGAGCTGTGACTGTGGGGTTCACGGTGAAGACTTCAGCCACAAGAATGTTTTGGTCTCGTTTGTTCGCTTGTTTCAGAGTGAAGCACTGAAGGGCTGAAGTAGAGCCGAGAGCACAGCCACATGTGTGAGTTCAGCATTGTGTGTTTTTAATGAAACCTTTACAGGATGCATTCAGCAGCACTTATTTACAATGAATGTATTTATATTCGTGTTTTTCAACATAGTTAAAACAAACTCTTGATCCTGTTTAACCAGTTTGCACAAATAAAGATGATGATCCAGAAATGCTCATCTTTTCAGATCCTTCACTCAAACTATTTTCAGATGTAATGTTTTTCTGTGGAAAAGCATGTACAGTGTCGGCCCTGAAATCTGTCCAGCAGTCTTTGAAATCAGACGTGCTGAAACTTTTGACCAACTTCAATCGCTTATCAAACACGACACCAGTTTTCGAGTTGTGTTAAATGTTCAACAAAAGGCTTTTGATGATCTTCAAAGGCTATTTAATAGGATGGACAATTAGTTAACTGTCTATTAATCACTTGTCATCTCCAAAGCAGGTTCTGCGTATTGGTGCCTCATTCTTATTTTAGTTCTAATAAATGCAGGAGTGCATATACTTTATTGATCTGTCAGATAATTGCAGTGAGACGCTCCATCCCAGCAAAAACGGATGAAACACTGTTATTTTCCTGTTATCTCAAACCACACAAACAAAATAACATTAGAACATTTTTGTCCACAACATCGGTGGTGATTCAGCACAGCTCTGATTATGAACCTATCATCAAACACAGCCGTCCAATGTCTACATTTATATATAACTTTATTATTTTGGTTTGTTTCCTTTGCTTTGAATTGATAAAAAAGGTATCGTGAAAGAATTGCAGAGCGACACGTAGCATGTCATCATGTCACCGCAAAAAGTTCCATTTGGAAATATCTATGAAATACCAAGTATATGTCTGTAATAGGCCAACAGTCAGTAGTTAGTTAACATCACAATGTTTTAGACAGTGATGCAAATAAAGAGTCCATCAAAAAGCTGCCAAGCCCGAGGGGCTGGCCAGGGCACTCTGGCACACCTGCAACTGGTGCAAAATGCTGCGGCACGCTTTTTAACTGGTAAAAGAAAATTTGAGCATGTTACTCCTGTTCTGCCCTCCTTGCACTGGTTTCCAATTGAATTTAGGATCTATTTTGAAATCCTTTTACTGGTTTTTAAATCCTTAAATGGTCTGGCAACTGTAAATTTGCCCTACGCCCCCTCGTTCTCTCCGGTCAGCTGAGCTTGCTCTCAGTCCCTAAATCACAGCTGAACTTCACACTAAGCCGTCTACATCAGTGGTGCTCTTTAAATCCAGGTAAAAAGCTCAGTTTTTATTCACTGGCCTTTCACTCAGTGGGTATTTTATTGTTATTTATTTATTGTATTTATTATTCCCATTGCTGATATTTCTGCTGTGCGGCACTTTGGCCACGTGTTGTTTGTAAAGAGTTACATAAATAAATTTAATGAGTAAATTCAAACAAAAAGCTTTTCAGCCCCGGAGATTTCTGCTTGATGTAACGATGAAGATGATGTCCTTATTGTTTTGACATGTCCAGATCCAACGTCCAGACAAATCATTCAAATAGCGCTAATTATTAATCTAATAAAATAATAGAATTTTTCTCTACTTTACTGCTTGGATGTGCTGCGTCACACAGCATGTGGTGACATCTGGCTCACATTCTGTGGTTAGTGTTGAGGCCCAGTAGACAGCTCGTTATCCTGGGACAACTGTCAGCCGGGATCTCCACACCCCAGAGTTATGAAAAACAAAAGATGCCGTTTTCCTACCGTACTATAAATATGCTGATCGCTGCTCTTAAAATGGGCATTTTAATTGGGTTAAAACTGTTGCATTTAATCGAACTGCTTTTTGGCTTTTTTTTTCTTATTCTCACTGGGTCAGGTTTAGGCTTTGTTTCAAACTTGTTGTCATTGCTTATAACAGCACACAATAGTGCATATTGTTTTGTGTACTGTATATATTGTATATTAGTATGTAGCACAAGTACAGTTGTCCTGTGTTGGGTGAGACTTGGTACTTTAATCTTTTATTTAATACCAGACTTAATATGTGAAGGCTGAAGAAGAAAACACATGTAACTGTTCAAACACTGTCGCTTTCATATGTTTTACACTCAGCTGCTTTCCTAATCGCAAGTGACAGCTGGCAACTGCTGCCAGCGTCTCACACTGACACACACAATTAAGACTGTGTAACTCAGTGTTAGCAGAAACAACATGCACACTATCTAACACCACATCTGAGTGACATAAGGAGGCATTAGTCTCTCACTTCTTCCCCTTTGTTGTTCCCCTCAAAGAAAAAAAATGGTAAGGTCTAAATTGGGGTTTTTCCAGTGCCTACATAGATTTACGTTGCCATGGAGATGTTACAAAATAAGGGCTGGGTTAGTTACCCTCTCCTCCAATGTTTCAACAATCATCTGGGCTGTAACGAAAAGCAGAGAGCAAAGAGAGAAACGAGTGTCACCGGCTCTTTGTAGTGTCTGTCATCCTAGCCGGAGCATTTTCATGACTGTAACAACAGTTTAGCAAACGTGTTTGCACCCTGACATGTGCACAGATCACGTGACTTGATGAATTTAACAAGGTTTTCCAAAGCAGACAGCACAGATTGTGCTAAAGCTGTATACTCAGAAGTGACAAACTGAATGCTCCACCAGCCAGAAAAGGTCAAGTTAATGAAAAACAGAGCAGCACCTTTGAGATCCAGCCTGCTGTCCCACTCAAGACACCAACAACGACTAATTCACTTCCACTCTGAGACCTTGCACATTTTAAATGCTTGCTTGCCTCTCAAAACAAAACTGTCTTTTGTGATGTGAAGGAGACGGGACCGATGGATGGCTAGAATCTGCCGAAGCTGCCAGCGGGCATTGATCCTGCGGAGCGGCCTCTGCTCCACGCTGGCTGACGGCCAGACAGAAACAAACTGTGCAGAGGGAAAAGTTGCAATGAAGAAAAAAGGAGAAATTAGGAAAAACAACAACAAGAGGAGACGACAGTGGAGACATTCCCCAGCTGCTATGCTCTAAGTCGCATATCGCGCTTCACTGAGACAGCATGAGTTTAATCATAACACGCTGTGTTTGCTTAACAAGTTTACACTAGAGCAGTTCACCTCAGCCCACGCTGATGAGTCTTTCTGAGGGGAGGCAACGTTCCACAGTGACTCAGTCAGCCAGAGAACAGTCGACAGTCTCGGTCGTTGTGTCCTTGGGCAAGACACTTCACCCGTTGCCTACTGGTGGTGGTCAGAGGGCCCGGTGGCGCCAGTGTCCGGCAGCCTCGCCTCTGTCAGTGCGCCCCAGGGTGGCTGTGGCTACAATGTAGCTGCCATCACCAGTGTGTGTGAATGGGTGGATGACTGGATGTAGTGTGAAGCGCTTTGGGGTCCTGAGGAACTAGTAAAGTGCTAAACAAATACAGGCCATTTACCATTTTGTTGTCTGGGTCGACTTTGCTAGCAGAGACAGAGAGAGGCGTTGAAAGGCTGCTCCTGCAGAACTTATTGTTTCAGAGGAAACACGAACACAGAGTACAGTCGAGTCTTAACAGCTTACTTACAACTGGGCTGTAACACTCTGCCTGTTGCCTTCATATTAAAAAAATCTTTGAACAGTAATTTTTAAAAATATTTCTTCACGTCATTATGCGGCCGCAAGTAGACTTGACATTGGGCCGTTAGATTGAGACACAGACATTAGAGCCTCCCGTGTTTTGTTTGGGTTTTACCAAAAATAGAGAGGGGGCAGCCTAACGTATGGAACAGGAAAAGACCGCCGTGTAATCCATTTATTTCAACAAAGTAACTGTATTCTGAATACCACCTTTTTAAACGGTAACTGTAACAGAATACAGTTACTCATATTTGTATTTTAAATACGTAACGCCGGTACATGTATTCCGTTACTCCCCAACACTGGTCACTGGTGCACTAATACAGCTAACACTGTTTAAGGTAAGTTGACTGTTTGTAAGTTTTCAATGAACGCTTTTATTTAGAGCGGGGCTCCAGGCCTCGAGGTGTTCTGCAGGTTTTAGATGTGTCCTTGATCCAACACAGCTCGTTTAAATGGATAAATTAAAATGTTCTCCAGAGGCCTGGTAATGAACTAATTGTTCAGGATTCAGGTGTGTTGCCCCAGGTGATCTCTAAAACCTGCAGGACATCGACCCTCGAGGCCTGGAGTTCCCCACACCTGGTTTAGAGAACCTGCTTTCCTAATCCATGCCTAACTAACATAGTTAGATACAAACTGGCTATGAATGCGTTGCTACTAGTCTCAGTAATTATGGTATATAGTTTAATTAAACAGTTTTCATACATGCTACCTGTGCTGAACTTATACAGCGGCCTGGTCCATCAACCCAAACACCAGATGTGTTTTGTTTTATCCGGATCTAAATCTCTACTTCAAAAAGCGTCACATGTGAGCTAACAGCTAGCTGTAGTTTCAGGTCATCTTTACAGTGACTGCCCCTGCCATGCTGTGCCAAAATGACATTTTCATATGAGTCACTGGTTTGATCTCGGCCGTGCACCTCTATCTAAATCACAGGGTTGACTTATATTACATAAAGCTTCCATTTTTTTCACCTGCAGGAACTGTGCATGTATAGTACACTCATACCATGAAACTGTGTGTGTGTGTGTGTGTGTCACAGCATTTTAACAACACAGTGCTGTAAGGAAAACATGCAGTCGAGCGCACATACACATAGGCAGTAAAAAGGCTCCTTTCACTACCGCTGCTATTCATGCGTCTGTTTTCAATGCGACAGCACAGGATCAAAGACCGTCGCATTATAACAAATGAAACATCACACGATGATGCCAGTGACACGATCCTCATAGTCTGGAAGGTATCAGGTGTCACGCTGAAGAGAGCAAGAGAGACGCAGGGAGTGACATAACAGCACAGCAGAACACTTTCACACAGACATTAATCACTGATGTCTTCAAAGCAGTCTAACACCACACACTGGACCACTTTAGTTCCACTGATGGGAACTGAAGGTGGGCCAAAGTAAAACCATATACAGCACTGTTGGCTTATTCGTGTTGTTTGAATGTCATGCACAGTCTTATTGTGCAGTTTCTGATGCATGAGCTGAAATAAACCTGTGAGAGGAAACCCTGCATTCAGCACAGCCACGCCCACCTGGGGGTACCACCGGGCCGGTCAGCCCCTGTGCACCCTCAGTGGAGACCTTTCTGTCTTTGACCTGTGATGCTGTGTGGAGGTTTAATGCTTTACAAATGTTCCACCAAAGAGTCTTTGTCCATTTGCTAATCACAATAATTTAAAGAACAGTTGGATCAATAAAATCTATTTCTGCTGCTAAGAGTTTAGAAAAAATAAAATGTGAAATTTCTGGACTTTATTCTTGTATTGAATGTTGCATATAGACTCGTTCTTATACAACACTTTTCTACTCTACTCAAAGCACTTTATACTACATGTCTCATCCCCATATCTAAGTGCTCTCTGTCCAAATCAGGAAACCTTTCAGAGAGCAACCCCTGGTTCAACCATATGATTGGTGGATGACTTGCTGTACTTCCCAGCCACTCAAACATATGTGTTCTTTTCTTTGTCGCTTCCCATCACACATTGCTCTTATGTCAAAAACCTGCCCTGAGGAGAGAGTCTGACATTGTGGTCTGGTCAAAGCGTCTCGTACAAAGAAAGAAACAGCAATCATGTAACTGCATTAACAAAATCCAGAGTGTGCGTCAACTCATTTTATTGTGAAGTAAATGCGATAAGACAGTCGCGCAATGTCCTCTCCAAGTAATCCAGCGTCTTTTATCAAACACCCCATTTTTAAATATAAACAATGTTTTAAATTCTCTGTTATCAATAGTATGTGTTAGATTTTCCATTAAAGTTTACAGATCACACACAAAATGCAAAAGTCTTCCACTTCATAATAAAAACCAGGAATAGCAAAGCATCTGTCCAAAGTTATGAGACCCACAATAATCACAATATGTCAAAGTAGTTATTTTCTAAACTTCTCCCTCTTTAACAACAACACAACTGTGTTTTTATTTCTACACATGAATACAGATGATGTTATGTTTGTGGCACATATGTCGATGAAAGCTGATTCTTTGATTTGCATTGCTAATATTGGTGGGAACATTTCAGTGGACTATGTTGTTCAACCATTTAAGGTCGTATTTTATGAATAAAACGTCTTTCTTTCTTTTTTTTACCATATTTTGTGGTAAAATGTGCAAACACTTTAGGAACACGAAGACCTTGTGAGCTGCAACCTGTTTTTGGGCCCACAGGTACTGGAACCAATAAGTAGGGTCTTTCTTTTATGTGGGCTTGTCTGTTTAAAGGTTCTTGGCTCTTGGGACTCTACCCAGTATTTCAGCCTACACTGCACATGTGAACTGCCAGACTGTATCAGGAGAGTGAGCGCTGAGTGTTCATGTGTGAAAAAACAGGAAGGTTGAAAAGCATCTGGATCCACTCCCCTATGATCAACAAATAACTGATCAAAGCCAAATAATCAGAGGCGCTTATGTCATATAAGAACATTTGAATTCTCAGAATAATTGCAAAATGAAGCTTTAGAGGAAAGCTCGTGTGATCTTGGGCACAGCTCAATATGGACACGTTTTGTGGATTTTTAGCATACTGACAACAAATTTCAGCAGTGGTTTGATTGATGTAGTCATGGATTTGTGGTTAGGGATTGTGGCAAGCCACTAAGGCAACTTCTGAGGCAAATAACCCTGAAACAAGTGGTTCTGGCAGTGAAGGAGGAACGAACAGTTGGGGGTCCAAATCATAGAAACCAATCCTGTGCCCACTGCAGGGATCAGATTTCATATGAAGGATTCTTACAGCAATAATCTTTGAGTTAGTAGGTTTTGAAGTTTGGGGAAATCCACTTTCAGGCCCTTTGAGAGTTCAGGTTCTCAATTTTAAAAATGGAAAGACAGTGTTTGTTGTATTTTTGTCTTTCCTTCGACTGCATTACTCAAAAATCCAAAGTATTTATCAATCTGTGCTTTTTGAGCTTCTAATAATCAGCACCAGACTTTGTGACTTCAGCATAGTTTTATTAAACAATGTTTTTATTGCTTTTTGCAACAGCATACAAAGGTTTGTTTTCACAGTAATATGCCACAGTAATAAGAACACTCCCGCCTCACCTCCCATCTCTGCTCTCTCCCAAACCTACATCAAATAGAAACACATGAAATATGCATACAGTAGTACAATATGTGGCATTTATAGATATTGAATGAAACAAAAAGGGAAAAGAAATAGAAATAGCTAGCACAGACTAAACAATTTTCCCCTCATCCAGACTCCTGCAGCAGTTGTCCGATGTTTACTTCTTTTACAAAGTTTTTAAATGGCTTCCAGATCTCATCAAAATATGTTAACTTGTCTTTGAGAATTGCCATACACTGTGCCAAAGGATTTATCCAAGCACCAATAGCAGGAGGATCTGATTTTTTCCAGTTTAATGCAACTGTACATTTTGCCTGTGATGTACAATAATCCATAAACTTAATTTGATGGGCTCTTAGTTTAAGATTTTTAGGATACACATGTAGTAGCAACATTTCTGCTTCTAAAGCAATCTTTGTATTCAAAATTGGTTTATTTTATCTCCGAAAACGTCAGAGCACTTATGCAAATATGTGATGTCCTGATGAATCGAGCAGATATTTAAAGTTTACACAGAAACATTCTCGCATGAAAATATCTTAAAAGTTTATTTTGGGACCCAGACAGAGTAATATTTCAAACTCCGCCCCTCTGCGTTCCTCCGCCACTGCCTCGTTTGAGTTTTGGATGAAATGCATTCTGGGATATTGCATTTCATCATTTCGAGCTGATTGGAGACCAAAACAGCCAATCAGATATTTTTGCATCCAAGTCTGTGATTGGCTGGCTTTGTGGCACAAATATAACGGTGTAGAGAAAGAGTTGAGCGCGCACGGGCAGAAATGTTGAGAGCGCGAGCGACACATTGCGAGCGAGCGCAAATGCAAAAACTGAGTGAGAGGGGCTGCTGTGTGTGTGTGTGTGTGTGTGTGTGTGTGTGTGTGTGTGTGTGTGTGTGTGTGTGTGTGTGTGTGCGTGGATGATAGCAAACACTGAAATACATTTTTTGCACGCAGGAATGAATTTTGTTCACTCAAATTCAGCTTTTCTTCGCTCAAAATAAATTTCTTCTCAAAATACAACACTTGCACCTGCAAACTTTTTTTTACGTGCACTCAAATTTTTTTTACGTGAGCTCAGAATAGCGGCACAAAAATAACGCCATAAGAAAGTGACTGCCATCCGCGGGTGCGCGCACAGCTGCTTAGAGCTGTAGCATCCAGATTACTTACAGCTACTTCCGTGCAGCTGATATAAGATGCGGTAAACTGAACACAGCTTCAACCATCTGTTGAAAAATAGTAACGGACCACATTTTCCTGTTAGTACCTGTAACGGCATTGTAACAATATTAGATTACTTGTTCCTGAAAAAAGTAACGGCGTTATTCCCATCACTGGTAATGAGTCACATAACACTCATCACTGTAGATAATTCATATATTACCATCCCAGTGACATTGGGCAACAGTCTGTGTACTGGGAAAGGATGAGATTATGATAAGAGCCCCTCCCCCCCACTTCAGCACAGTTCATCACTACATGTCAGTCCCAGCCCCGGTTCCTGCCCAGCAGTATTAACAGAACAGAACAAGCCTGCCTGGCATACAAAATAACCCAAACTTCCTGGCATTAAACATGGAGGTAGTCCAGGAGTTTATATGGGTGTATGTGAAAATACTGTGCACAGGAACGCACAGCCCGTCTCAGGTTTCCCTCCTCATCATTCCATCGCATTCTGTAATGCATCACTGTCATGTTGCCCCATTCCAAATAGTTTAGTCTGACAGGACCCACTTGGAGGTGATAGCATGAACCTGTGTGTAACACACTTAAGCTTTCCACGCTGAGAGCTCCACTGTTGAAATGCATATGTAGAAAATGTGGGTTTTTTCTGTTTCAAAGCTAGATGTTTGTTGTTTCTTAAAGTTTTAATTCCTCTGCATGTTTTAGACTTTTGTATCAGCAATAAATCACATCACTCTAATATCAATATATATGATTTATTTTTGTGGATAACATTAACAGACACATACACTAATGCAACATGTAACTGTGGCCAGTAATGACTAATGCATTTCCAATGAACAGCTGCTGCTGCACATTTTCATAACAAAACTGCGAGCAGTATGTCCTGCACTATTTCATCCAACCTAAACAATTATTACTGCAAAAACTGCAAAATGGGGTGTTGCGTACACTTTCATAGCAAGCTTGAATTCTCAAATTATCCCACAGGTCTGTATTTGGCTTGGCAACTTTTTTGGTCTTCATATTTTACTAACAGCAACCCCTGTTTGCGTTCCATCTTAGGCATTGTCTCATCATCGATGGGAGTCAGCTGACTGCTTGACCCCTGAGCTGTCCAACATTTACTTAAAATTCCAGGGAGGTAATTTTGGACAATAATCAACTCATATATAACTGCAGCCTGCTTCACACACCTCGGTATCGTCTTACTTGAGTTAACATTCTTGACTCTTGAGCTGTTCTACACAACCCTGAATCATCATTGCATGCTGAGCTGATCCGTACATGTGTATTCATACTTTTTGTACTACAAAGGTGCTTCACTTACAAAGCCATGGTAAATCACGCTGTGAACCTAACTTGGTTTGGATGAGGTTATGTGCCAGAGTAAAGATCAACAAGTTCGTAGACAATAAAGGCTCTGCAGTGGAGATTACTTACAGTCGGGCATTTTGGACAACACTTTTATTTTTGATGCAAAAAAGAGAAGAGTGTGATGTGCAAACTGCTTCCAGGACAGAAAGGACTGTGCAATACTGCTAACACAACGTTGACTCTTTGCAGGCAGCATGCTAACACCAAGCTAGCAAAGCAGAGTGATGGTAAAACTGAGTGCGCATGTGTTAGCCTCAGGTTTATGTTGTTAAATGGTAATTATGAGACAATACATAATGTAACAAATTACTTTCTCTGCTGAGTAATTAAGTAACATACTCCATTGCTTTAAGGCATTACTTTTTTCAAGAACACTGGATATGACAGAGCAGCTATTTTTACTCCCTGACCTTGGATCATATTTGTTTTTAACTTTACTTGTTCTCAGACTGTTAAACACCACAGGGGCTGCAGCCGCTAAAGTATCTCAGTGATAGAGATATGATACTGATAAATCTGTCAACTTATATTTTTGAAAGCTTTCTTTCTTTCAGAGATGCTTCAACCGGGTGTTGTGGCAGGACTTGTGGATGTTTCTAGGTTTGCTTCAGATGGACAGTGACGGAATTAACGAGTGCCTTAATTTCAAGCAGACCAATGAAATTAGGGGTTAGTTTCATGGACTCACTTCTCAAGGAAATATTTTTGGAAAACAGTTAACTTTCTAACTTAATGAGCAGTTGGGAGTCAGTGGTGGTGAGGCTTTTTATTCTGTTCCTGGGTTCTTAGTAGGGCAGCCCTAGTGATCCTACAGAGGTGACGACAGCATTGGAGGTGATGCTGGACAGGTCAGCTCGCTCTCTTGGGCTGGGAGGAGCAGATAGCAAGGTGAGAGGCCAGTGGCAGAGCTGTGAACTCCCGGTGGACTGGAGTGCACCACATATTGCACTGATTTGTTGTCTGTCCATTTGCCTGTGGGTAAAAAAGAGCAGACACTTAGCTGTGTCCAGAATCGGGAACTGAACTGTGAAGCCAAAAGAGACGATCTGTGTGGAGCTCAGCCGTCTCTAGAGGGAGCTTGGAGAGATGTGCTTTGCTTTGGAGACCCAGCACTGGTCAAACTGGTTGCATTACCTGCCTTTGAATTTCTGTTCACAGTTCTGTGGCAGTCTAAACAGTAGCTGTTAAACAGAATGGTCTGTCCTGCTGATGGTGGTAGAGGAACACTGGTGGGATCATTAAAGTCACAAATGCGCAACCACTTGATACCAAGAATGCCTGTAAATTTTGGACAATTTATAATAAAGTTTGGTATTCACACACACTGCACTGCTAAAGTATTCATTCACCTGTTCAAATCATCAAATTCACTGATTACTTTCACAATAGATAGACCTTCCTGTTCCAGCATGACTGCACACCAGTGCACAAAGCCCATAAAGACATGGATGAGCGAGTTTGGTGTGGAAGAACTTGACTGGCCTGCACAGAGTGCATGACCTGAGGAAGGTGAAGTTTCATTCCCAGATCGGACCTCATCTCCCATGATGTTGCTGACCCTTCCTGGTCTGCTTGGAGGATGAAGGCTTCTCGCCCTCCCTGATGAACTGGATGGATAGCATTGGTCTTGCCCAAACTTGATGTTTCCTCCATTGCTGCTGCTCCAAAATGTCGGCCAACACTTTGGGACCTTGTCATGACACCATTCGTATCTTCCCTGTCTAAGAGCAGTCTTCCATCCTGCTCCAAAATGTGCACCATGGTTCCTCTCCCCACATAACCTGCACTGTGAGACCTCCCTCAATCCCCACCTATGCAGGTTTGTAGGAGTGTTTCCAGTTTCAGACTGACAGTTTCTCAGCAATCAATGCAATAATGACTAGTTTGAATATATGCAATTTAAAGTGGCCTAGTTTAACCATTTAAAGTCACATGAAATCCATTATGCCAGCTAGCCTTTAGTTCAATATAACAGCCTTCCCCATATTTCCCCATTTTTTTCTCCTGTCAGCTTTCTCTTGGCTGTCACACGTCACAGATGGATTTGGACATTAACACTTTTCTCATCTGCCTCTCAGTTATGAGAAGCCTAATGTCTTTGGAACAAACCATGAGAATCAAACTTCCTCCAGTCAGCAAAAAAGGGAGAGGACACGGTCTGAAAATATCTTTCACACCCAGATCCTGACACTTCGTCCATCATTGTATACTGTTCACCAATCTGTGCCATAAATGTCAGTTTTATTAAAGACGGTGTTGAAATGCTTAATATAAACATGTTAGACTTTGTGCTCAACTACCCAAGTAAGAAAACAAAAAAGAAGAAAAAAGGGTTAGAGCATGAAGTGTTTCTCAGGGCTTTCATCCAAAATACCTCACAGATCTGTGAGTGAATTCTTTACAAAATGGGGTCTGCCAACAGAAATGAAACACCCTCTGTCATGCTAAAATCGATGATCGAGCCGCTGAATTATCTGAGAAATAAAAAGGAGAGGATATTAGAGGATATTAGAACAAGTCTCTGGAGTACTGCCATACAGGTAAATGGCAAAAGTGACTTACGCTTTGATGCCTGTGAAAAGGCAGAGATGGGATGGGGATTTTAAAAAGCCACCTCTCACCCGCCTCAGCACTCAGGACAAAAGCCAGACCTGGTCCATTATTTGTTCTGTGTGAAGTAAGCCACAGAAATGCCTGTCCAAATGCCATGTGAAACATCTGCTGCAGCCTGCTTTATGATATCATCCACCAGTCATCCACATAAGAAAAAACCCACACAGCCCTGTTAAAAAGGCAGGCAACAACAAAATGTAGCACAGCTCATTAACAAAGGCATGAGTCACTGGGCCTCTCTTCGACAGGATACGTGCACCAAAACATCATCTACAGTGGCTGCTTTTTCCAACAGTGGTTCATTTTGTTTACAGGTTTGCAGCATCATTTCCAACGTGTGACAGAGTGCCAGAAAATGACCCTTTTCTATCCTGTACCTAATGAAAAAACAGACCAAAATAAAGCCACACGACACAGCCACAGGTCGTTAGCTAACTAAGACCATTACATTCAATGTGAGGCACAAAAAGGATGAAATGGTAACGATCCTACATAACGGAGCCTGCTGGTGGCATCCAGTAACTCGAATATGCAGAATTCACAGCAGATGCTGGAAGCTGGAGCTGCTCAGCAGATCGCCCTGCCAACTTTACAGGAGATAGGGACTGCCGCTGTTTCAGCTCCGAATTATCTGAGGGACCAGAGCGAACGAGGACCTCCAGCTCAGTCTTTGGGCAGAGTTACAGTCAGAGTAGGTTAGCTTGGGAACATACAGTTCAGTCCTTGGGGAGTCAAATCAGCAGCACAACAGTCTCTGAATAGGAACGACAATAAGCTCGGCTCAGAAAGGCCGGCACAGATACAGGACACATAAACTTCACAGTCCACCCACAAACACCCAGTGCAGTTTTCAGCAGGAAACTAAAAATCCGAGCGTGGCTCAGAAATAGAAACACCAGGTAATATTTGACTGCTGTCCGTCTCTGACACGACAAGGTTTCACCAACAGTTCTTTAAACAACAAACTCTGTTTTTTATGTCAAAGACAATAACACAGTTTATAAACTTTCAGTGGTAAAAACACGACAAACGTTTTCGCTCTGTATTTCTGAATCAGATTTAACCTTGGATGATCTTGTGATAACTCTGCACTCAAACCTTCCCTACCAGTGTTTTGTGAAAATAATGCTGTTTGATGAAGTGTGACATGGTATGACCGCACCACCATATTATTTATCAGATATTTCAATGAAATATGTTAGAAAACACACCGACACCCCAAATACAATGGAGAGATTGACATGGGCGGTGACTCATGTTTGTGGAGTTTAATGAAGCCTCATTTTCTGCTCAGCCAGCGTCGGCACACCTGTCAAATATCCATCAAATTCAAATTCAAATTTTCTTTGTCACGTACACAGTCATACACAGTACGATATGCAGTGAAATGCTTGGACAACTGCTCGTGACCTAAAGAAAACAAAAAAGGAAAAGGCTATGAATAAGATAGGAAATAAATATGAAAAATTAAAAAGGGTCAATTTAACTAGGAAGGAATAAAATATAAATTAAGGTTAAAAATGAAATAACTGTACAACACAAATTAGAATGAAGGGTAAATTTAACTGGGAAGAATAAGATAAAATATATAAATTAAAGTTGAAAATAAAATAACTGTACAACAAAATACACAATATAGAACTATATAAGAATGTATGAAGAAATATAAATAAATATATACACAATAACAGCAGCTGTACAAGTATTAACTGGAAATGAAGAATGTAGTGACCAGTGTTGTGCAATCCACATTATGTCTTGTGCAGTGCAAATATGCTTAAAGTGATTTAAGTGATGAAGTGAAAACAAAGTCCAGAATGTCCAGTGTGTGTGTAAGAACTACAGGGAGTGCAGAATTATTAGACAAATGAGTATTTTGTCCACATCATCCTCTTCATGCATGTTGTCTTACTCCAAGCTGTATAGGCTCGAAAGCCTACTACCAATTAAGCATATTAGGTGATGTGCATCTCTGTAATGAGAAGGGGTGTGGTCTAATGACATCAACACCCTATATCAGGTGTGCATAATTATTAGGCAACGTCCTTTCCTTTGGCAAAATGGGTCAAAAGAAGGACTTGACAGGCTCAGAAAAGTCAAAAATAGTGAGATATCTTGCAGAGGGATGCAGCAGTCTCAAAATTGCAAAGCTTCTGAAGCGTGATCATCGACCAATCAAGCGTTTCATTCAAAATAGTCCACAGGGTCGCAAGAAGCGTGTGGAAAAACCAAGGCGCAAAATAACTGCCCATGAACTGAGAAAAGTCAAGCGTGCAGCTGCCAAGATGCCACTTGCCACCAGTTTGGCCATATTTCAGAGCTGCAACATCACTGGAGTGCCCAAAAGCACAAGGTGTGCAATACTCAGAGACATGGCCAAGGTAAGAAAGGCTGAAAGACGACCACCACTGAACAAGACACACAAGCTGAAACGTCAAGACTGGGCCAAGAAATATCTCAAGACTGGTTTTTCTAAGGTTTTATGGACTGATGAAATGAGAGTGAGTCTTGATGGGCCAGATGGATGGGCCCGTGGCTGGATTGGTAAAGGGCAGAGAGCTCCAGTCCCACTCAGACGCCAGCAAGGTGGAGGTGGAGTACTGGTTTGGGCTGGTATCATCAAAGATGAGCTTGTGGGGCCTTTTCGGGTTGAGGATGGAGTCAAGCTCAACTCCCAGTCCTACTGCCAGTTTCTGGAAGACACCTTCTTCAAGCAGTGGTACAGGAAGAAGTCTGCATCCTTCAAGACAAACATGATTTTCATGCAGGACAATGCTCCATCACACGCGTCCAAGTACTCCACAGCGTGGCTGCAAGAAAGGGTATAAAAGAAGAAAAACTAATGACATGGCCTCCTTGTTCACCTGATCTGAACCCCATTGAGAACCTGTGGTCCATCATCAAATGTGAGATTTACAAGGAGGGAAAACAGTACACCTCTCTGAACAGTGTCTGGGAGGCTGTGGTTGCTGCTGCACGCAATGTTGATGGTGAACAGATCAAAACACTGACAGAATCCATGGATGGCAGGCTTTTGAGTGTCCTTGCAAAGAAAGGTGGCTATATTGGTCGCTGATTTGTTTTTGTTTTGTTTTTGAATGTCAGAAATGTATATTTGTGAATGTGGAGATGTTATATTGGTTTCACTGGTAAAAATAAATAATTGAAATGGGTATATATTGGTTTTTGTTAAGTTGCCTAATAATTATGCACAGTAATAGTCACCTGCACACACAGATATCCCCCTAAAATAGCTAAAACTAAAAACAAACTAAAAACTACTTCCACAAACATTCAGCTTTGAGTTTTTTGGGTTAATTGAGAACATGGTTGTTGTTCAATAATAAAATTATTCCTCAAAAATACAACTTGCCTAATAATTCTGCACTCCCTGTATATGTGTGGGTCAGTACTGTGTGGTGGTGTGATTGAGAGACCGTATCGCCTGCGGGAAGAAGCTCCTCCTCAGTCTCTCTGTGTTGGTCTTCAGGGAGCGGAATCGCTTTCCTGACCTCAACAGAGAGAACAGTCTGTTGTTGGGATGGCTGAGGTCCTTCACCATCTTCCTGGCCTTGGTCCAGCACCGCCTGCTGTAGATTGAGTGCAGGTCAGGGAGCTCGGAGCGGAGGGTGCGCTCAGCTGACCGCACAACCCTCTGTAGAGCTCGTCTGTCCTGCATGGTGCTGTTCCCGAACCAGGTTAAGATGTTTCCCGCCAGGATGCTCTCTATGGTGCACGAGTAAAAGTTCCTGAGCACCTTGGAGGGCAGTTGGAAGTCTCTCAAGCGTCTGAGGTGGTAGAGACGCTGTCGGGCCTTTTTCACCACGGTGTTGATGTGACAGGACCATGACAGGTCCTGCGTGATGTGAACTCCGAGGTATTTGAAGCTGTCCACTCTCTCCACTGGGCACTCGTTGATGACGGGGGTCTGGTAGTTCCTCTCCTGCTTAGTGCTGAAGTCCACTATCAGCTCCTTTGTCTTACTGACGTTTAGAAGGAGGTTGTTCCTCTGGCACCAGTTCTCCAGATTCCTAATCTCCTTCAGGTAGGCCGTCTCGTTGTTATCAGAGATCAGACCCACCACGACGGTGTCGTCAGCAAACTTGATGATGGTGGTGGAGCTGGTAGTGGCCACACAGTCATATGTGTACAAAGAGTACAGCAGGGGGCTCAGAACACACCCCTGGGGGGCTCCAGTGCTGAGAGTGGTGGAGGCTGAGACATGTCCGCCCATCCTTACTGCCTGTGGTCTGCCAGTTAGGAAGTTGGAGATCCACTGACACATAGATGAGCTGAGTCCCAGATGCTCCAGCTTGGTGGTGAGTGTGGAGGGAATTATGGTGTTAAATGCAGAGCTGTAGTCTATGAAGAGCATTTTAACATAATTCCCCCTTCTAGTGTCCAAGTGAGTGAGTGATGTGTGGAGGAGATGAGAGATGGCATCGTCTGTGGAACGATTTGGACGGTAAGCGAACTGTAGTGGGTCCAGTGTGTCTGGTAGTGAAGAAATGATGAAGTCTCTGACCAGGCGTTCAAAACACTTCATCACTACTGAGGTGAGGGCTACAGGGCGATAGTCATTGAGAGAAGCAGGGTGGGGTTTCTTCGGGACAGGAACAATGATGGACTCTTTGAAGCATGTAGGGATCACCGACTGAGATAAAGAGATGTTGAATATCTCAGTGAACACAGGAGCTAGCTGGTATGCGCTGTCATGGTCCTGGGCCATGTGGGCCCAGTATTCTTAGTTCCTTGTATTTTTGTATTTCGTTCCTTATTTAGGCCATGTTTTCTGAGTTGCCCTGTTGTGTTGTTCCCTAAGTGTTTTCCCTTCATGGCTCTCTCCCCCCTGTGTGCCCTCTATGTATTTATGAGCCCTCGTCTCCCTTTGTGGTTGTTTCATGTTTCCCCAGCCCGTTATGTCTGTGTTTTCCCCGTGCTCTCTCTCCTCCTGTCTGAACCTCTGTGCCTGTACATGTCATGTTCAGTTCACCCCGCCCTGTCTCGTTATGATTATCTGTGTCACCTGTGTTCCCCGTGTGTGCCCACTTTCCTCGTTTACCCTCTGTGTATTTCTGTCTGAGTCTCCCTCTGTTCGGCGTCGCGTTCTCCCTCATGCCGTGTGTGGTTCTCCCCGTGTCTTCCGGTATATGTTACTTTAGCTTTTCCCAGTTTAGTGTAGTTTTGCATTGCTTTTGTATCATCGTTATTGTTTATCACTTGTCAGCAATAAAGCTGCATTTTGAGTTTATCCCCCGTGTCTGTGAGTTTGCAATTTGGGTCCTCATCCTGCCTGCCACACGGCCGAAACATGACAGAAGAACGCAACCACGATATGGACCCAGCGACTCCTGGCAGAGACATAATCCAAGCGGTGGAGTCGTTATGCTACCAGTGGAGCCGAAGCTCTAGTGAGGAGGAGAGGGAGGAGTTACTTTACTCATTGGGGACAAGCGTCACGGTTTTTCCCTGGTTATGGGAGGCGCTACCCCCTCTGATCTCGGACTTCCTCCGCACCATCCTCCCAGCCTGCCCTCGGCAGTATCAGCGGTCCGGTGTGCGGACTGCGTCACCACAGCCCCGTGGCCGCGCAGCCTCCCCTCCGCCTGCTGTAAGCATACAAGTCGGCACGCTGAAGTTCGCCACGGCACCACACTCCTCTACGCTGGCGCCGTCCCTCTACTCGCCGGTTTCCACTTCGCTGTCGCAGCTCAGTCGTTCACCCTCACCGCCTCGACCGACCTACCCGTCTTCCGCTTCCTATCTGGCACGGATGTGGTCAGAAGACGAGGAGCCGGTCGCCACAGAAATCAAAGTTTCATCCACGACCACCTCAAAGAGGAAGCGGCGTTCGCGTCGCCGTCGCCCAGCGCTACGGCATGTTTCGCCCTCCAACGAGCCACACGAGGATGCGGGGGAGGTCATGGATTTCGACCTGGAGGAGCGGCAGCGTGCAGCATGCGATCAACTGGATGAAGAGCTCCGGTGGAAGCCGTGGCTAGCTCCTGACTATGAGGAGATCTTCCGGGGAACCCGCCTGGCTCTCGGGGGTCCCCTGAGCTTCCAGGAACTCTCATCTACCGCTCCATCAGCACCCAGTTCACCAGCCTCTGCGACGCCGCCCGGCGCGCATGAAGCGCCGTTGTCTGGTTCATCGGGAGCTGCAGTCAAGCAGAAACGGCGTTCGCGTCCCCGTCGCGCTGCGCGACAACCGGAGGTGAGTGAACGCACTCCCCCATCACCAGCCTCCGTTGAAGCCGTAGAAGAGGAACTAGATTCAAGTTTACAGATTCAAGGGTCACCATTAAAGGAGACACATAGTGTGGAGGCGGCGGACTCCAGTACTGTGACTGATGTGGTCAGTTCGTCTGGCTTCCATGAACAGGGAGTAAGACCCACACAGACTGTAAATCCCAGCACTGGAGAACCTCAGCCTGTGTTCTTGTCACCGCCACCGGAACAGGAGTTTGACGGTCCAGCCTCTGAGCCGACCGGGGAATCCCCTGTTCCGTGTTTTTCTTGCAGCGAAAACAATGACACTATTTCAGAGACAGCCAGTGCAAACTGTAAGCTGAGTAATGCAGTGCTAACCGGGCCGCCGCCCAGAGATTTTGCCCCGAAGACACCCGTGGACAGACCTAGTGATTTGGCAGGGACCTCTGGTGTAATACTTAGAGGGAGGGAGACCTCCACAGACCTAAAAGCTAATTGTGTGACAAGAGGGGGGGAGGAATTTCCTCCGTTGTCCGTTGCTTCGCCTGGGGTTCCATCTAAAGCTGAGTTGCCTGTGGCTAACGCCTCCCTTCCTGAGTCTGCTCTGCTCACCTACGAGGTGCTTAAAATAGACACTTGTGCTTTCACAGCGAGTGAGGACTTTTTAGAGGAGGGTCATGTCGCAGAGCATATAAGAACGGAGGGTGAGACGAGGTGTGATCATGTTTTGCCTGCTGCTCCTGTGTCCAATGAACTTAAAAATAAGAATGCTGGTCATGACCTCATGTTGGGACTTAAAGGTGACAACAGGGATTCTAATCAGGGTAACACGAACTGTGAAATGTCCCCACCTAAATTCTGTTTTCCCCACAGTCGTGAGCAGGGTGTTTTTGGACTGTTTACCTCCATCCCTGCCGCCTCTACTCAGAGGATTGAGTCTGAGACCAGGGGATACAATTCCACTATTAATGACCATGTAGCGTCCCCTCACGGAGTTACTTTGACACAGTTCTCCGAGGTTTCTGTGAGCACATTATTGGACAGGGTTTTGAGTCCCAAGGTTAATGTTAACACCAGCACACAGCCGGAAATGTCACCCGTCTCGGCTATGGTTGCTAGCACAGCATTATCCGTACCCATTTCACCATACACTCTACATAACACCCTTGAGTTACAGTCCACCTCTAGCGTGGTCCCAAGTCAATGTACCACTTACCGCTATCAGACTGGTCAATTCTCATCACCCAGATCCATATCTGAATATCTCATGTTCACCCAGGGACTTCCCCCTGGAGGTTTAAGTCATGTTTTTGTGGGTAATATAGTAATCCTTGTTTTCCCTGTGGCTGACCCTGCTTACCTGTGCCATAACGTTATGTCATTGATTGAGTCTGAAGGGCGGAATGTAGACACAGGGCTTTCTGTTTCTGAACCTATTATGTCAACTAACATGAGTCTTGCAGTGACTGGGCTGGTCTCTGCCTCAAGACATCTCACACCTGTTTGTTTCTGGACTGATACCTATAAGATGTCATGTGAACGCAGCCGGCCTATTGCCACGTCAGCTGGAGGGCCCCAGGAGCCCGTCCGGCCTGTTGCCACGTCAGCTGGAGGGTCCGAGGGGCCCGTTCAGCCGCCCGTCTCCGCTGGAGGGTCCGAGGGGCCCGTTCAGCCTCCTGCCTCCGCTGGAGGGTCCGAGGAGCCCGTCCAGCCTCATGCCTCGTCAGCTGGAGGGTCCGAGGGGCCCGTTCAGCCTCCTGTCTCCGCTGGAGGGTCCGAGGAGCCCGTCCAGCCTCATGCCTCATCAGCTGGAGGGTCCGAGGGGCCCGTTCAGCCTCCTGTCACCGCTGGAGGGCCCGAGGAGCCCATCCAGCCACCTTCTGCTACGCCTGGTCCAGCTTTGGCTTCTGCTCTTCCCGGTCCAGCTCCAGCCTGTGCTTCGTCTGCTGCAGCTCCGGCCTGTGCTTCGTCTGCTGCAGCTCCGGCCTGTGCTTCGTCAGCTGCAGCCTCAGAGCCTTCATCCTCTGCAGCCTCAGAGCCTTCATCCTCGCCCGGTCCGGCCTCTGCATCAGCTGCTCCTGCTCCGCCTGGTCCAGCTCCGGCTTCAGCCTCAGAGTCTTCGTCCTCGTCTGGCCCAGCCTCAGAGTCTTCGTCCTCGTCTGGCCCAGCTTCAGAGTCTTCGTCCTCGTCTGGCCCAGCTTCAGAGTCTTCGTCCTCGTCTGGCCCAGCCTCAGAGTCTTCGTCCTCGTCTGGCCCAGCTTCAGAGTCTTCAGCCTGTGCTTCGTCTGGTCCAGCCTCAGCCTGTGCTTCGTCTGGTCCTGTGCCCACCGGGCCATGGCCAGCACGCCTGACACTGGAGAGCCGCCGCTGCCTCCCGCGCGGCCGGCCTCCTGAACTGCTCCGTCGTCTCCCTCGCCGCCGCCGCTGCCTTCCGCGCGGCCGGCCTCCTGAACTGCTCCGTCGTCTCCCTCGCCGCCGCCGCTGCCTTCCGCACGGCCGGCCTACGGACCAGCTCTGTCACCTGTGCCACCCGCCTGGTCGGCCCCCCGACCGTGTGACCCGTGAACTCTTGTGCCTGTGGGCTCTGGGTCGGCCCCCTGAACTTTATTTGGACTATGGTCATGTGCTCCTGTGTTTTCTGTTGTTTGTTTTGTTTCCCGTTCTGGTCCCTCCGTCCTGGTCCCCCGCCTCCCGCCCTGGGTGGGTTGTTTTCCGTTTTTGTTTTGTTTTTCGGGTTTGGGCTGTCGGGAGCCAGCCCTTTAGGGGGGGGTGGTGTCATGGTCCTGGGCCATGTGGGCCCAGTATTCTTAGTTCCTTGTATTTTTGTATTTCGTTCCTTATTTAGGCCATGTTTTCTGAGTTGCCCTGTTGTGTTGTTCCCTAAGTGTTTTCCCTTCATGGCTCTCTCCCCCCTGTGTGCCCTCTATGTATTTATGAGCCCTCGTCTCCCTTTGTGGTTGTTTCATGTTTCCCCAGCCCGTTATGTCTGTGTTTTCCCCGTGCTCTCTCTCCTCCTGTCTGAACCTCTGTGCCTGTACATGTCATGTTCAGTTCACCCCGCCCTGTCTCGTTATGATTATCAGTGTCACCTGTGTTCCCCGTGTGTGCCCACTTTCCTCGTTTACCCTCTGTGCATTTCTGTCTGAGTCTCCCTCTGTTCGGCGTCGCGTTCTCCCTCATGCCGTGTGTGGTTCTCCCCGTGTCTTCCGGTATATGTTACTTTAGCTTTTCCCAGTTTAGTGTAGTTTTGCATTGCTTTTGTATCATCGTTATTGTTTATCACTTGTCAGCAATAAAGCTGCATTTTGAGTTTATCCCCCGTGTCTGTGAGTTTGCAATTTGGGTCCTCATCCTGCCTGCCACACGGCCGAAACATGACATGCGCAGTCTCTGAGGATACGACCTGGGATGCCGTCTGGTCCTGCTGCTTTCCTGGTGTTCACTCTCTTGAAGGCTCTCCTTACTTCATGCTCGGAGATGACGAGCACGTTTCCGGTGCTGGCAGTATCTTCCTGTCTGCAGCCGTTAGCGCCGCTAACACTAGCATTGTTGGAGACCTTAGCTGCAGCCTCGAAGCGAGCATAGAAAGTGTTCAGCTCGTCTGCCAGAGTCACGGCCGCGTTCGTCATACCGGTTGTTGGTGCTTTATAGTCCGTTATTGTCCTTAGTCCCCGCCACAGGCTCCTAGAGTCACTCTGTTGGAGTTGTGACTCTAGTTTCCTCCCGTAGCGCTGCTTCGCCTCTTTCACCGCCCTCCGCACGTTATATGACGCGGCTTTGTACGGGTCCATGTCCCCCGTCATGAGTCCCGTGTTGTAGGCAGCGGTGCGGGATCTCAGAGCGTCGCGGATGGTTTTATCCACCCACGGCTTCTGGTTGGGAAACGTTGTGATAGTCTTTGTCTCCACGGTATCATCCGCTAGTTTCCCGATGAATCCCACAACCGCTTCCGTAAACACGTTGACGTCATCGTCGGAGCTGTTTCTGAACATGCCCCAGTCTGCGTCATCGAGTGCATCCTGTAACACGGCCACCGATTGATCCGTCCAGCACGCGACCTTCCTCTGAACCGGAACTTCCTGTTTCAGCCTTTGTTTGTATTTTGGCATGAGGAAGATGGCAGCGTGATCAGATTTGCCAAACGGAGGGCGGGATTGTGCCTTGTAGCCGTCCTTGACCGTAGTGTAGCAGTGGTCCAGTGTCCTTTCACCTCTGGTGGGGCAGGTGATGTGTTGATAAAAGTTCGGCGCTGCGCGTTTGAGGTTGGCGCTATTAAAGTCCCCCGTCACAATAAGCGCAGCGTCCCGGTGTTGTGTCTGGTGCTGTGTGAGTGCCTCATGCAGCTCGCATAAGGCGGTGACCGTGTCCGCTTGTGGTGGAATATAAATGACCGATGTAAATTCCCGAGGTAGATAAAAAGGACGACACATGATGGACAGTAGTTCCAGATTTGGTGTGCAGGAGCGTGTGAGAGGAACAACGTTCGCACTGTTGCACCAGTTGTTGTTCACCATTAAACACACGCCGCCTCCCCTTGACTTCCCCGAGTCCCGTGTCCTGTCCATGCGGTGAACCGAGAAGAACTCGGCCGGCTGGATGGCGTGGTCCGGCACCGCTGGGTTCAGCCATGTCTCGGTGAAGCAGAGGAGATTGCAGTCCCGAATGTCTCTCTGGAACTTTATCCTGGCCCTGAGGTCGTCAAGCTTGTTCTCCAGTGACTGGACGTTGGCGAGCAGGATGCTAGGCAGAGGTGTGCGGTGTGCACGAGCTCTCAGCCTGTTCCTGACGCCGGCTCGCTTCCCTCTAGGCCGCCGCCGCTTCCCTTTGTTCTCCCTCGAGATCTCACTCGGCCAGCTCGGATCCGGAGTTAAAAACTTCGAATTGTGAGTACATTGTATACCAATAGAAACAAGAGTGTCACTGTCATACCTAATGTACCCAATGGTGATGATTTTGTCGATTTAGAAACGCTGAAAACTAACTTAAAAAACAAAGACAAAGAAAAAGTGGTCGGAGCAGTCGTGACGGCAGCCGACCTCACCGGCGCCATCTTCTTTCTAACTTTAAAGAAGAATCCGAATGCATGAAAGAAATCATCATCTGCACAGCTGGGATAACAATTCATGTCAATTTTATTTACACAGCGCCAAATCACAACAACAGTCGCCTCAAGGCGCTTTATATTGTAAGGTAGATCCTACAATAATACATACAGAGAAAACACAACAATCACATGACCCTCTATGAGCAAGCACTTTGGCGACAGTGGGAAGGAAAAACAGGAAGAAACCTCCGGCGGAACCAGGCTCAGGGAGGGGCGGGGCCATCTGCTGTGATTGGTTGAGGTGAGAGAAGGAAGACAGAAACACTCAATGCATCATGGGAATCCCCCAGCAGCTTACACCTATTGCAGCATAACTAAGGATTCAGGGTCACTTTATCAAAAAGGAAAGTTTTAACAGGGGATAATATTATAAAAACCATCTGTTCTCTTCTGCTTAGCTTTGCTAGTTAACCCAACCCCTCTATGGGAGGAAGCCAGAGTACCCAGAGAGAACACGAATGACCCTGATGCTGGAATTGAACTCAGGACCTTATTGGTGTGAGGCAACAGTGCTGACCACTGTGCTACTTTTACGCTAGTCCATCAATTTAAAAGCAAAATATTATTTTTTTGTACCATCACAGCAAATTCAAAAGTGTTAAATGTTTTGGTGTTAATAGTCTTCTTGCAAAAGTAGAGTTAATTTTACTCTAAGCAGAGTCACATTCTTTTAATGTAACTCTGAGGTGTAAAATGATAGTAGTTAAAATCGAGTGTTAAAAATGAGTGTTTCTCTGTCAAATCTGGAGGTGTTACAATGGAAACATTAACTCTTGACCTCTTAACTCTGAACTCCTACAGGGGCTATGACACCAACAGAGTAAATTCACAGACTCCGCCCCCAGCACGGCTCCAATCGAAGCTGAAGTGAAGCCGTTTCAGAACATTTTGCTCTACATATTTGAGTTGTTTGCCATGCTTGGTAAGTCATTTTTTCAAAGATTGTTTCAATTATTATTATGAGCTTTTACTTCTGTGGCTCTTTGGAGTTGAGACAAAAATGTGTGAAAGGCTGCTACTTGAAGCCTGAAAACGATCGCCCATAAAAAAAAAACAACGAGCAAACAGCAGTAGCTGACGTCCTGACTGGATTCTACGTTAGCATAGATCCCTCCAGAGTTTTGTGCACACGGTTTAGGTAAAAATGAAAAAGGTTGAGGTTTTACATTTAGTTCAGTATTACCTGTTGCCTGTGTCCTTGTCTTTTGGGAAAATACTTTACACAAGTAATGGCTCAAAGAGGATTCCTTTTTTTTTTTACTGTGCTGCAATTGTTTACTGGATTATTTGTGCCAATAATTAGTGTCAACTAATTTTTATTCAATCTCCACACAGGATATGCTTGTGAAGATGGAATATGGGGGAGAGCAGAAGTGCGTTGAAGTTCCACAAAGGGATGAATGAAGGACATGCATATTGTATTGAAGAAATAAGTGATGAGAATGCTGTTATTTGCATTTACCATGTCAGACCTTTTGATAAACAAAATTCTAATGAAAGTGAGAACATGTACACTGTTACATCTTTCAGAAAATGTTTTGAAATTGTGGTGCACAGTTCAGAATAAATGTTTTTCAAAAACATTGCATCTTTTTAGTAAATGTTTATTTCCAAAAGAAATTTCTAGAAGTTCAGAACAGGAAAATTTCCGCTTTTTAGAATGAATTAGAAGATAACTCTTACGTAGTTAAACTAAAATACTCTTTGAGAGTTAATATATAAACTCTTAACACCAAGTGTTAAATTATCAACTCCAGACAGATTTGGTGTTTAACACTAAATCAGAGTTAACGTACCAACTCTCCAAAAAGAGTTAAATTAACACTCTCTGGTGTGGACCCATATAGACACTTTAATAGTGTTGAAATCAAATCTGACAGTGTTAATTTGGACATGCTGGATTTGCTGTGATGCTACCATAGCATTTTAGTACGTGAGGGTTTTTTTGGAGGACCCTCAAATGGCTGTTAGAAAAACTGCAGTTTTTTAACACTTCAGCATTGGAAGTTTCCTCTTGATTTTCCTGATTATATCCAGTTTCCAGTGTTAAGAGCATTCATCAATCCTCTGACTATCAGCTGCAATACTCACACCTCACCAGTCATTATTGATTCTAGATCATTATGGCTGACCCATTTGCATTTTCCAGACTTGGACCTTACTTGAAGGACGCCGTTCTATCAGACCACCCTCACCCTCCTTTTTCATGGACTGTACACTGGAAGGATCTCCTGAACGCTATGGTTCAAGCATGCATGGAGAAACTGGAAAGAGTAATCTTACATTATTCTTGTAAAGGCTGTCTCATAGTAACAGGCAAGTTATAATATTAATAGCAATGGGAATTCTTTTTTTTTTTTTTTTGCTTTAATGACTGAAAACGGAATTTTAGTGCAGAAAGAAAAAGCTGCTCTTATTTAGGGCGACTTAAATTCAAGAGGAGGATCTATGGTCTCACATGTGTCCGCTCCCAGGTGCTTCCAGCTAAATCTAAACTTTATACGCCGTCAAGTTCTTTGTGACATCACTGGTCTAGTCCAATCACCTTCACCCGGCCTTCTCCAGGCCAATCAGAGTTCATGCCACGTACTTTAAATATCAGTGTGCAGCTGTCTTTGTCCTCGCAGATGCCATTGTGCAACCCACCTCCTCCCCATCTCCACCTCTCATCACTCAAGCTCCATTCAAGCCTCCTTTATCTCCACCACCAGCGTCGAGGCTCCAGGGGCTCTAATCCCTTTCACAGCCAGGATGGGCTAACCGCCAAACATCAATCTGTATCTGTTCATCAATAACTCAGGTTCAGTCTTTCTAATGATCTGTCCTTACTCAAGTATATTTAGTGTTTTTTTTTACAAACAATGTGGCTATAATGTCTTTATCAGCTGACGCTCAACCTTCTCTCCTTCTCAGACCATTAAATACTGTGATTTAACAAAGCCTATGGCATCTTAGTCATACATGTTAGAGAAATGCAATGAACTGAAATAAAATAATCATAATAGAAAAAAGAAAAAAAAACGAATGAAATGATGTTGCATACAAACTAAAATAAAATAAAAAATACACAGAAAACATCTTTGTCAGTGTGGTCAACGCAAACATAAATGAACTCTGACGCAGATCGTTATGAACACAGGGACGGCTCTTTGATATTTAATGTTGTGCTTGAGAAACATCAGCCACATAAACCAGCCTGAAATGAATAAAATGAAATTAAAAGTAAACATTTACAAAACGCAAGAAATAAATAAAACTGAATTTAAAGAAATCAAAATGAAATAATAACTGTTGAACTGTTTGTTTTGTTTGGAGTTATTTGATAGTTGCACACAGTAAGATGTAAGGAGTGTTAATGGCTCTCCCTTTCAGGTGTGTTTGTTTTTTCCATACATCGTTACATGGACACGTTTTATTTGGCGACGTCCTAAAAGCCATTGTTGCAGATGTTTAAAGTGCTGCATGAACCGCGGTGCTCAATGTGAACTGCTTAAAACGTCCTTTCCCTCTGATTCGAGTTTCTCAGGCTCCTACTTTGTTTAAAAAGCTGGTGAGAATCATCCACAGAAACTATGATGCAAACCTGCAGAGATCCACGAGGCTTTTTGTACAAACTGGTCTGTCAGAAACTGCCCCAGAGGTGAAATTTGTGGGATGTTGAGCACACTGAAACATACCATGACAAGACATTGAACTGCATATTCTTCCTGTGCCTGTTTGGTTCCCCCCAGCTAACATAGACACATATTAGACTGATTGGTCTAAATTGGTAACAGTGGTAGATAGGAGATTCAATTCAATTCAAATTTATTTATATAGCGCCAAATCACAACAAACGTCGCGTCAAGGCGCTTTATATTGTACAGTAGATTGCACAATAATACATACAGAGAAAACCCAACAATCATATGACCCCCTATGAGCAGCACTTTGGCGACAGTGGGAAGGAAAAACTCCCTTTTAACAGGAAGAAACCTCCGGCAGAACCAGGCTCAGGGAGGGGCGGGGCCATCTGCTGTGATTGGTTGGGGTGAGAGAAGGAAGACAGGATAAAGACATGCTGTGGAAGAGAGACAGAGGTTAATAACAGATATGATTCAATGTAGAGAGGTCTGTTAACACATAGTGAGTGAGAAAGGTGACTGGAAAGGAAAAACTCAATGCATCATGGGAATCCCCCGGCAGCCTACGTCTATTGCAGCATAACTAAGGGAGGATTCAGGGTCACCTGGTCCAGCCCTAACTATATGCTTTAGCAAAAAGGAAAGTTTGAAGCCTAATCTTGAAAGTAGAGATAGTGTCTGTCTCCCGAATCCAAACTGGAAGCTGGTTCCACAGAAGAGGGGCCTGGAAACTGAAGGCTCTGCCTCCCATTCTACTTTTAAATACTCTAGGTACAACAAGTAGGCCTGCAGAGCGAGAGCGAAGTGCTCTAATAGGGTGATATGGTACTACAAGGTCATTAAGATAAGATGGGGCCTGATTATTTAAGACCTTGTATGTGAGGAGCAGGATTTTGAATTCTGGATTTAACAGGAAGCCAAAACAGGAGAAATCTGCTCTCTCTTTCTAGTCCCTGTCAGGACTCTTGCTGCAGCATTTTGGATTAGCTGAAGGCTTTTCATGGAGTTTTTAGGACTTCCTGATAATAATGAATTGCAGTCGTCCAGCCTGGAAGTAATAAATGCATGAACTAGTTTTTCAGCGTCACTCTGAGACAGGATATTTCTAACTTTAGAGATGTTGCACAAATGGAAGAACGCAGTCTTACATATTTGTTTAATATGTGCATTGAAGGACATGTCCTGGTCAAAAATGACTCCAAGGTTCCTCACAGTGTTACTGGAGGCCAAGGTAATGCCATCCAGAGTAAGAATCTGATTAGATACCATATTTCTAAGATTTTCAGGGCCGAGTACAATAACCTCAGTTTGATCTGAATTAAGAAGCAGAAAGTTAGCGGCCATCCAGGTCTTTATGTCTTTAAGACATTCCTGCAGTTTAACTCATTGGTGTGTGTTATCTGGCTTCATGGACAGATAGAGCTGGGTGTCATCTGCATAGCAGTGTAAATGTATGCTATGTCTTCTAATGATGCTGCCTAAGGGAAGCATGTATAATGTAAACAGAATTGGTCCTAGCACTGAACCCTGTGGAACTCCGTAATTAACCTCAGTGTGTGAAGAGGACTCTCCATTTACATGCACAAACTGGAGTCTATTAGATAGATATGATACAAACCACTGCAGTGCAGTACCTGTAATACCTACAGCATGTTCTAATCACTCTAATAGGATATTATGGTCGACAGTATCGAACGCTGCACTGAGGTCTAGCAGGACAAGCACAGAGATGAGTCCACTGTCAGAGGCCATAAGAAGATCATTTGTAACCTTCACTAAAGCTGTTTCTGTGCTGTGATGAGCTCTGAAACCTGACTGAAACTCTTCAAATAAACCTCTGCAGATGATCTGTTAGCTGTTTGACAGCTACTCTTTCAAGGATGTTTGATATGAAAGGAAGGTTGGAGATTGGCCTATAATTAGCTAAGACTGCTGGGTCTAGAGATGCTTTTTGAGTAAAGGTTTAACTACAGCCAGCTTGAAGGTCTGTGGTACATAGCCGATCATTAGAGATAGGTTGATCATATTTAAGATCGAAGCATTAATTAATGGCAGGACTTCTTTGAGCAGTTTTGTAGGAATGGGATCTAAAATCAGAATCAGAATCAGAATCAGAATGGGTTTATTGCCAGATGTTGAGGTTTACAACATTAGGAAATTGCTGCGGTGCTTCAGTGCAGACAATAAGAATTAAAGTGCTATGTAGAAAGAAAGATATGTGCATGAGATATACATGAGATATATACATGAGAATAAGAATTATGAGTGCTACATAGAAAGATATATACATGAGTGCAGGTGGTGATCAGTGCCAAACATATATACATGAGAATAAGAATTATGAGTGCTACGTAGAAAGATATATACATGAGTGCAGGTGGTGATCAGTGCCAGACATGAAATGATGCAGTGACACAGCGTAGGGTCATGTGTTAGTCAAGACACGTTGATGGTTTGGAGGAAGTAATTATTGAAGCTAACTCAGAAAGATCAATTGGAGAAAAAGAGTCTAACTTAACATCAATGGTACTAAGAGTAGCTGTAGATAATATTACATCTGTGGGATGATTACTGGTAATTTTTTCTCTAATGATAAAAATTGTATTTGTGAAGAAGTTCATGAAGTCATTACTAGTTAATGTTAAAGGGATGGTTGGCTCAAAAGAGCTCTGACTGTTTGTCAGCCTGGCTACAGAGCTGAAGAGAAACCTGGGGTTGTTCTTATTTTCTTCAATCAGTGATGAGTAGTAAGATGTTCTGGCTTTGTGGAGGGCTTTCTTATAAAGCAGCAAACTATTTCTCCAGGCTAAATGATGATCCTCTAAATTTGTGACACGCCATTTCCTCTCCAGATTACGAGTCATCTGCTTTAGGCTACGTGCTTGAGAATTATACCACGGAGTCAGGTACTTCTGATTAGAGACCTTAGCTTTCACAGGAGCTACAGTATCCAGAGTCGTACGTAGTGAGGAGGTGAAATTATTAACAAGATAATCGACCTCTATTGGAGCAGCGTTCAGATAGCTGCTCTGCTCTATGTTGGTACAGGGCATTGAAGATGATAACAGTGGGTGGATTATATATTTAAACTTAGTTACAGCGCTTTCAGAAAGACATCTACTGTGATAAAGTCTACTCTCCACTGCTGTGTAATCAATTATTGTAAATGTAAATGTTATCAGGAAATGATCAGACAGGAGAGGGTTTTCAGGAAACACTGTTAAATGTTCAGTTTCTATGCCATATGTTAAAACAAGGTCTAGAGTGTGATTAAAGTGGTGGGTGGGTTCTTTTACATTTGAGAGAAACCAATTGAGTCTAATAACAGATTAAATGCCATGTTGAGGCTGTCATTTTTAGCATCTACATGGATGTTAAAATCACCCACAATAATTATTTTATCTGAGCTCAGAACTAAATTAGATATAAAGTCTGAGAAATCAAACAGAAACTCTGTGTAAGGCCCAGGTGGACGATAGATGATAACAAGTAAGATAAGAGTTTCACGTGGACGAGGCTAAGCATCAGGCTTTCAAATGAATTAAAAGTCTGTCTTGGTCTTTCATTAATTAATAGGCTGGTGTGAGAAATTGCTGCCACACCTCCCCCTCGGCCTGTGCTTCGAGGTTTCTGGTAGTTAGAATGACTCGGGGGTGTTGATTCATTTAAACTAACATAATCATCCTGCTGCAACCAGGTTTCTGTAAGGCAGAGTAAATCAATTTGTTGATCAATTATTAAGTCATGTACTAACAGAGACTTGGAGGAGAGAGACCTAATATTTAATAATCCACATTTCACTGTTTTACTCTTTGGTTCAGATGTGGATACTGTATTGTTCTTTCTTTGTAATTGTTTATGTTTAAGTTGTTTGTTGCTGGTTTTTAGTTTGTTTTTTGTCTGTTTGGGAGCTGACACAGTCTCTATGGAGAAGAGTTTTTGGGGGGGTAGCAGGAAGAGAGAAGCTGCAGAGAAGCGTGTAAGACTGCAACTCTGCTTCCTGGTCCCAACTCTGGATAGTCATAGTTTGGGGGGTTTAATAAATTTGTCCATATTTCTAGAAATGAGAGCTGCTCCATCCAAAGTGGGATGGATAAAGTGCTTATAATGTACACAACAGAGTGCTCTTTTAATATGTTGCTTTGCACATAAAGTTCATTGAATGGTCAGTAAGACTATCAAAGTACTAAATACCTGCAACTTTATTTTCAAACAAATCAGTCAGAGGAAGCTACGATGATGACCTCGGACTATGTCGGGTATCCAGTGCGTTAAAATAATACCAGAATTTGTCCTTTCAGGGTGTGCAAATATTAAAGAAACCAAAATGTGTAAAACATTAGTGTGTGACAGTCATGTTAACTTACTGTTAACACCAGCTGTTCCTGCTTCTGGATGTTATAGATTTTACAGTGACTTTTACAGGCTTTTAAAGTGTAGCCATGTTCATCCAAATATCAGCAAACGTAAAACGCAAAGTTTAAACAGTACAAAGAAAAAGCCAGTGTGACCCAGCTTTAAAGACTTTAACGACAGAAAGCATGATGATGCTACGAGGAGCAGAGATAAAGAAGTGTGGGCGTGACGAGGGTGTTTTCCTAACAGCTTCCAGCTCCATTCATCATTCTCAGATTCCTTGTGTAAGACGTGCTAGCTGCAGGTAGGACAGGGAGAAGAAGAGAGGCCCATTCTGACAGCTTTTGATGGATGACCTGCATATTTAGAATAGAATAGAATTAGAATAGAATTCAACTTTATTGTCATTGCACATGCACAGGTACAGGGCAACGAAATGCAGTTTGCATCCATCCAGAAGTGCTTTAGTGATATAGATATATTACAATATATATTAGCAATAATATAGATATGTGAGTATATTACAGAAATGGGTCTATTATGGTATGTTATAATGTACACGGTATGAAGTATGTTGTGAATATTCTATAACTATAAGTATGTACAGGCTGTAGTGAGTACAAGCTATGTACAGGCTATGAACAGGATATAAATATGAAAAACTATACAGAATATGAAATAAATAACTTTACAGAATCTGGGATATACAGCTATACAGAAATGGGAACTATGCAAGTTGTAAACAGTTGTAGGATTAAAGATTATCGAATGTACAGAATGATTATTTACACAGAGCTATACAGTAGTGCAGTTAAGATAAGTGAGATATGTGGATAATTTCTACAGAGGCTATATAAAGTGCTAGTGGTTGTGAGTGGTGGTTCAGTCCATGTTATTATTGTGTTTGAGGGTACAGTTGTCCATTGTGGGTGTGTGTATGTTCAGTCCATGAGTTTAACGTGGGTCAGATGTCAGGAGGCAGAGTTCAGGAGTCTGACAGCTGTGGGGAAGAAGCTGTTCCGGTACCTGGTGGTCTTAGTCCGGAGGCTCCTGTGGCGCCTCCCAGAGGGCAGGAGGGTGAAGAGTCCATGTGATGGGTGACTGGGGTCTTTGATGATTTTCCCAGCCCTTTTCAGACACCGCTTCCTGTAGATGTCTTTTATGGCAGGAAGTGGTGCTCCGGCGATGCGCTGGGCAGTTTTCACGACCCTCTGCAACGCCTTCCGGTCCGTTTCATTTCCTTCCATTTCTTATTAAATCTACTCAAAAATGTAAAAAAAAACAGGGTCTTTCTTCTTTTAAAAGTTTTTAGCTGTATTTGTGTTCAGTCAGTGGGTAATCAGGAAAGTCTGCACATTGCTCTGACAACATTTTGGAAATATGTGTGATCATGAATGTATTTTCTACCAAACTTCAACCTTGCAAGAAAAAAAAGAAAAAACAGTTGTCCAGAGAGCAAAGCTGGATGATTTCTTAGCTCGTCATAAGACAGCGCTATCTGTTCCTCAGTTGTCTCCTTTCCCCTCAGTAATAAAGGAGTGTGTACAATGTGTACCAGGTAGGTTAAATGCTACACATTTAGCAGTAATTTCAAATCAAATACCAGTACGTGATTTGTCAGTGCACTTTAGATCAGCGGTCCCCAGCCCCCGGGCCTCGGACCGGTAGCGGTCCGTGAGTCGTTTGGTACCGGGCCGCGAGAGTTGAGGCTCAGGTGTGAAATGTATCGTTTTCAGGGTTTTTATCGGTTTTCAGTGTTATTTTGTTATCGTTTTTATCTTTAACTCGGTTTTCCTTGATCTTTTCAAGTGTGTTATGAAAAAAATCTTCTTTTTTTCGGTACCGGTTTTATTTTGTTGTATTTATCCGCGACACCTTAAAGGCCGGTCCGTGAAAATATTGTCGAGCATAAACCAGTCTGTGGTGCAAAAAAGGTTGGAGACCGCTGGTGTAGAACCACCGTCCTTTGTCTCTACAAGTCGGGTTAGGGACAAAGTCTTGGCTGGATTTAGAGAAGGGTTGGTAATTAAAATGGCCGGAAATGAGAAGGATCATGTTTCCCTATGTGGACTCTTTCCCTTTAAAATAAGGATCCATAACTTTAACTTTTAAAAGAAACTCTTTCTTCTATAACCACCACCAAGGCAGCAAAGTAGTGGCATGCACTTTCCAGTCATTGGGTGGCCTAGCCAGTCTGCAGACCTCAGTCCTATAGAAAATACATGGAGGAAGCTGAAAGTTTGAGGTACAAAGCAGCAACAAGACACTGAAAGGATTCAGAGTTCCAGTAAAGAAGAGTGGACCAAAATCCCTCCTAAGGTGTGTGCATACCCGGTGACCAGCTACAACAACCCTCTTACCACCATGCTTTCTCCACCAAAAGCCATGTTTTGGTTGGGGATCAAATACTTATTTTGCTCAGTGACATGTAAGTCAATTAATAATTTTCATGTAATGTTATTGGAATGTTCATTTCTTTGTAAGTGAGCAAACCTAAACCCTAGCAGTGGATCAAACAATTATTTCCTCCACTTTGAACTGAACAGTGTGGAACGTTAAAGGATCACAGGGATTTTTCTTTGTTCAGTTCAAATTATTGATTTATGTCGTCTGGCTTGGATTGTGCTCGTTGCCACTTTGGTTTGGATCTGAAGAAAGCTCTGTGCGAGTATCTACAGGCCAGTTTAAAAATGTTGCAATATTTTGTGTTGTTTTTTTCAATCTAGTTGTTTGAAAAGAAATTGCCTTCTGCTGCATCAACAGAATGAAGAGCTAGTTTACACTACACAGCATAAGCTCAGTTAAGTCTCCTTTTATATATTTTTCATATACTAACAAATAAATAACTATGAGCATCTGTATAACAACAAAAACACCTTCCATTAATTAACAATTACTAATCTCTATACAACTAAATAAACAAGAGATATTTGAACTCATTGCACTCATCCTACAATTAAATAAATTAAACAACCATCAATTAAAGTCAGTTCGCTAATTCTCTGTAAAGTTATGCTATGAAAGATCAACTGTGACCTACCATCCAACCATGCAAGTGGAAATATTAGTCAAATTAATCTTTGCAAATAACCCTATTCACAAAGATCTCCATGCTTGTGTTGAATCTTGAACAGCTTAATCTGGATTTAAGGAGGGTTTTAACAAACATACCAATGAAGTGACTTTTAATAAGCTTACCTAAAAAGAAACAAAGTTTATCTTGTCTGTGATAAGGACAGAGGTGTTATTACTGAGGAAAACATCTCTTATTCACAATCATTCAATTACAAGCAGCAGAGGAAGGAAAGCCGCATGTGACTGTACTCCTGTTGTACAGGTGGTGTGTTGGTACCTACACACATTGACTCGCCCGTCCAAATCCCTGTAATCAAGTGTTCCAATGACTGTGCTGGGCACAGCTGCATAAAATCAAGGCAAGCAGGCTGCTTCTACATACGTTTGTGAAAAAATGGGTCACTCTTAGGAGCTCACTGTAGTGCAGTGTGGTACCATGATAGGATATCATCTGTGAAACAAATCCAGCTGTGAAATTTCCTCACTACTAAATATTCCACAGTCAACTTTTATCGTTACATAGAAGTGACTGTAAATGGCAGAAACTCAGCTGAGAAGTGGTCGATCACTTAAAATCAGAGAGAGGCACATAAGTGCACAGAGGTCACCAACTTTCTGCAGATTCAATTGCTACAGACCTCCAAACTTGATGTGGCCTTCAGATTAGCTCCAGAAGCTTAATGCACTGGGTTTCCATGGACCATGCAATGCAAAGGGCAGTCGTGAGAAGCACACTGCCTCTGGAATATATAGCAGTCAAGAGATGTTCTGTAGAGCAACTTATCCATCTGGCAGTCCAATCAGTGAATCTGGGTTTGACGGTTGCCAGGTGAACAGTACTAGCCTGATTGCACTAAGTGTAGAGTTTGACGGAGGGGGGTTATAGTGAGGCCGTTCAGCCTCGGGATTTACACGGATATGTGAAGAATGAAGGGACCCTGCAGCAAAACGGAGAGCCAACCTCTGACTGAGTGCCTGTTTATACAGTCTGACCACCTGTTGAAGGTAACACGCTAACATGGCTAACGCTAGCATCACCGCACGTAGCCCCGTTATTTTAAGGTCATCTTAGCTTATGAAAGTTTTACGTCGCGGCTGTACGAGCTAGCTACGTGTTTTGTAAGCTGCTGTGCTCTTCACAAATAAAGCTGGAAGCAGCTCAGACTATTAGAACCAGCACTGAGGCCTGTTACATTCATACAGTGTTAGAGCGACGGCTGCAACCTACAGCCTTTAAACTAGCGATTAAAATGCTGACAGTAAACTCGTCAGTCCAGATGTTACATTACTTTGTGATACTTAAGAGTTAAAACAACTGAGACAGGCTGATTAAAATAACAGCTGTCAGTTCTCTCATTCAATATATGAAGACTGGAGATCACACTACTGATTTCGGTTCATTTAATATGTGAGTGCACTGATTCATTCTCAACTGGACATAAATGATGATCAAAGGTTGTATATATGATGTATTCATCCAATCCCAGCCTCTAACACAGTGCGCTGACTCTTAGCTTTGAATGTCCAGTATATTCTAATCAGTGCAATTTCAGCATTCACTGAACCTACAGTATCTACACCTGTGTGGCAAATGTGTGGGAGCAGGTTTACTTTATGTAAACAGGATTAGATCGCGGCCACGCAGGTATGTCCGCTTCATTTATACGAAAGCAACAGCGATATTCCACCACTGTTTCACCATAAATAAATAACATCAATGTAACTAAAGATAATGCAGCACTTGATCCTTTTATTGATTTCAGACAGATACATACAGGTCATTCCCTAAAAAAGGGAAATGTACTATTAACATTCTATTACATGTATGTGATTATTACAGATGTAATTCATATTTCAGAGTAGTAATTGTAAATTACTTCGTGTAATCAAGATGAGAGACCACGGCTATAAAAGCGAAGGTGGATTTGGGAAGCCTGTCGCAGCCATGTCCTGTCCGTATACGCGAGCCACCCATTGCGGAAGGTGCAAGATTGATAAGGAGAGTCCTCAGAATTCAGCGTATATTGCGGGATAGACAGGATCCTTTAGCTCAGCGCGACAGTGTGCTCATAGAGAGATATCGATATTCCCGTGAGGGTATTATTCACTTAACCAACTTGTTGACGAGGGGGTGCAGGACCACCACCTGTCTTTGTTTGCTCTGCCCTTTTCTTGGTTGCTGTTATGAAAAAAATAAACAGATTATTTCAGGGTCTCTTTCCAAGAGACGACAAGCAATATAAGTGATAAATATTACCATTCTGTAGAATATTCTTATATTTCACTTTTACTTGTTCCCATGTTCTAGTGGGTCCTGTTGTGGCTCTAATGTGAAAGGGGATATAATATAACATATTATAATATAATATAATATTGGATAATATAGTGTGATATGTTAAATCTACCCTACCGCCTACTGGTGTTGGCCAGAGGGGCCGATGGCGCGATATGGCAGCCTGGCTTCTGTCAGTCTGCCCCAGGGCAGCTGTGGCTACACCTGTAGCTGCCTCCACCAGTGTGTGAATGTGAGAGTGAATGAATAGTGGCATTGTAAAGCGCTTTGGGTGCCTTGAAAAGCGCTATATAAATCCACTCCATTATTATTGTTATTATTAAATCACTTACGAGTTTAATTTGTCAGCAACTTCCTGCCAGCCCTCTCTCCTTGCTTTTGCAGCCTTTGCAGTGTTCTCTTGCGTTTTAATTCAACTCTGAAACTCCTGAAATCCCTCACTCAAGAGTTCTTGCTCTGCTGCCGAAAAATACCGAGCGCTCTCCTTCGACATTTTCGCCGACCAATCAAAGGGTTGCCGATCAATGTTTCTACTATCGATGCGTAGCCCCTGTTAAGCCACCCAGTGATCTCACATTACTTCATCCAGCTGTACTAATCGTCAACAACAGGTGTGTTCGGAGAACCGGATTAGCGAGCTCACGGTTAGCGCGATGATTTGGTCTTGGATGTGTCATTTGATCTTGGATGTAGTAAGCGACATACGAAGAACGGACCCCTGGACTTCATGCATGAGAGACGGCCTCAGTGATGATGGACTCTGCATCCTCTACTTTACCTCCTAATCTCTTTCTCTTTAACACACAATTAAAATCACTCCAAAAGAGTGTAAACTTACTGAGGAAGTCTAACTTGTACACATTTGTACTTTTACTTGTTTTCTGAGTTATATTTAAGAAGAGTAAAGTTATTCACAAAAAGTTTTTATTCTTCTGTATTTATTCTCTTGTATCATGTGCCACAGTCATACTGAACTTTACAGACCTGGTGAATTGGAGAAAAAAAATCACATTTATATATATATATATAATAAATATATACATATATATTAGGGGTGCAACGATATTCGTATCGATATTGAACCGTTTGATACAGTGCTTTCGGTTTGGTACGCATATGTATGAACAATACAAAATTTTTAATTTATTTTATCAACTTTCCTTCTGACTATGCTGTCTGTGTTGAGCGCTCAGTGGATTTGCGCTCGACAGTGCAGCCTAGGCGGAGTAGTCGAACGCAGATTCACTGAGCGCAGGGCAAGCTAGCAGACAGAAGTTAAGCTCTCCTTGCAACATTGCAAACTGAACCTCCCCCACCCTCATTCAGATCTGGTGTTTGGAACTATTTTGGTTTTCATGTGAAGCATGACCCTGAAGGTAAGCGAGTCATGGACTAAAGTAAAACAGTATGTTGGATGTGCCATGCAATGCTCAATTACATGGTGGGACCTAGTGTGTTAGCGCAGTTAGCTCGTTAACGTGTTGGCCGTCCAGCCCCATGCACGGGGCGATCGGCGGTAGCTCGTTAACGGAGATTTGCCGTGTTGTGGCGTTAACGTCATTTCAACGAGATTAACGCTGACAGCACTAGTGGGAACACAACGAATATGACTGCACATTTACTCCGACATCATCCTAGTGCAAAGACAAGTGGAAGCAGACAAAAACAACAAGCAGCATGCTACAAACTTTACCCGAGTCATTCAGACAGCTGTTAGCACAGGATTCTCCTTATGGGCACCTGATATGTTTAATGTGCTGCTGAGAATATAGCCCAGAAGAAGTGGATAGTATAGCTTTTATTTTGAAAGAGCCATTTCTCTGTAATAAACTCTCTTTTCCAAAGATGAGGGATTTCTCCATCAGATAGATTTATTATTTTATTACTTTGTTGTTTCAGCAACATTAAATTTAAAAACTACTTTTGAGTTAAAATATATATTTATAATTTTAATAAGTGACAAATTAAAAAGGCATGAACATAACACATCTTCCTCTATGCTTTCTCCTTTCACCCCCCCCTCCCCTCCCCCGGTCCTTTTCCTCTTTCTCAGACAAACCTTTCCCTCCTCATCTCTCTCTCCCATCTGTCCCAATGTGTCTGTTATGTTGTGGTTTATTGTGTTTGAGTCACCCCATAAAACATGAGGCGTTATAGCTGTGAGGGGGTGAGAGCCCAGCTGGTGCAGGCCTTGTGGCTGTCAGGAACACACAACAAGACTTTGTGTTTCAAGGGAAACAATGGCACATATCTCTAAAAAATGGCACCTGTAATATTTTAATGATATTGTAAGTGTTCTTCAAATTCTCAATCTTTTTTAAAAGTTCATTTTCCATTACAGTATTTCACTCCAACATTTCAGCTTTAATGATGATATTGAAATAATTTTCACGTGCATTATCTTGATGCATGCTCCATCATCCAGGTAAGGAATTCCCAGGTGATTCCGTTCATCTGGATGTAGCGCTTTCAGTGGGACCAACGTTTCGTCACCCATCCAAGCGACCCCCATTACTGCTGGAAAAAAAAGAATTTGGTTTGTTTGGGGTTTTCTCTAATCCAAACAGTATCAATGTCAGCCATATAATCTCAAATAATACAGGCACTTAAATCCTTTAATAGGTGGGGCTGAAGGTTCTATGATCTTTTTCTTTACAAGGATAATTTCTTTTAACTTTTCACCTTAATTTGTTTGACCACACTCATCGGATTGGCCAATGTTTACAACAATAGGAGGGTCCAAGAACTGTAGAAATCATCAGTTCAACATTATAACTATTATTATATGTGAGTACAAGTTATTGAGATGGGTCACCATTTTGGCGAGGTCTGGAAGAAGATCCAAACTGTCGCACCCAAATGAAATAAAACTGAGTAGGATGTTCAGGAACAACCACGGTTCAAACCTGCCACGAACTGGTGGAACACCAGCATCAAGGCTCACAGTGAGGCAAGCTTTACATCGCCATGGGCTGACACGGTGCCCCTACTCCAAAATCAGCACTATCAAGCTTGACTGAGATCTGCAGCTGCCCACTTGGACAATTCAAATGTCCCCTGAAGCCAAACTTTTCCCTTGCTCTCTCGCTCTCTCTCTGTCTCGTCTCCGTTAACTGTTCCTGCGTCCCCCTCGTTATCTCCTCCCATTATCTCTCTAATCCATCTCATTTCCTCTCAGTTCTCGTGTCATGTTGTGAGTTAGTCTGCGTCTTAGTCTTTCCTGTTTTATTTTGCACTCCATGTTCAGTGTGTTTAGTTTTGCTTCTTCTGTCTCGTTGTGTCTAATTTGTCTCAGCACTAGGAGAGTCCTGGTGGTTCCAAACTTCTTCTTCATTTCTTCATTTATGGATGATGGAGGCCACTGTGCTCAATGGGACCATTAAAGCTGCAGAAATGTTTCTTCCCCAGATCTGTGCTCGTTACAATCCTATTCCCGTGGTCTATAGACAATTACATGGACTACAAGGCTTTGTTTGTGCTTGACTACACTGCCAGCTACACAGAGACAGGTGTGTGCCTTTCCAAATAATGTCCATTTGACTGAATTTACCTCATGTGGATTCCAGTCAAGTTGTAGAAACATCTGATGGATGATCAGTGGAAACATGATGCACCTGAAGCCAGCCACACCTGCTGACAGTCATACTGATGATCGTTGTCACTGGCTCACTATTTAACAGAGTGGCTGAGCTTCAGTCAACACTAGATTGTTGAGTGACATGTATCACAGTGCATGCACTGTATTTGTCCAAAATGACAAGAGGTATCTTTGCATGACTAAAAGTGACAATTTCAAACCTAAGATCAGTGTACCAGCGATGCAGTGGTGCCTCATGCATCTGACTGCCAGTGTTACTGGTATTTTGCACAAAGTGATGTAATAATGAGGGAGGATTAGCTCTGAATTCTTCAGCTTCACCACTGCCAAAGTGTCCAGCAGAGGTGCAGTTTGGAAAACTGAACCAAATGTCAGCAGCAATCTATGAGACAAACAAGAGACTGAACAATATGTGTTGATGTTGGCCGTGGCTACAGCTTCCTGAAAAAGAAGAAACCCAAGAGCTCAAACTCTAAAGGCCTCAGTTACCATATTAAATATTAACATTCATGACAATACAAAAAAGACAAAGATGACTAGTTTAGAAAGGCTGTCAGGAGAAAGCTGCTTATTTCTAAAAGGACCATGGCGTATAGGAAAAAAGCACTACATAAGAACCTGTCCTTTTACCATTTACAGGACCAAAGTGGATTCAAAGTTCTGAAGTTAGAAGCAGGACATTAGAGTTAGAATGATCCAGGTCTTTATATATTTAAAAGATTCCTGATAAGAGAGGTTGGAGGTTGGCCTATAATTAGCTAAGACAGCTGTTTTTTTAAGTAATGGTGTAATTACTTAAAGGACTGAAGAACAAAGTCCAATAATTGAGCGATCACATTTAAGACCATTCAGTATTGATTAATGGACAGTAACACATCTTAAAGCCTAATAGCATGATATACTCATCTTATTCCAGTTTGTTTCAGCTGTATCTGTGCAGACCAGTTTTCATTAGACTCACAGGGTCCCTGTGGAGCACGTTTTACAGATGAAGTGAAAAATGACCATTTACACTGTGTTAAATTGAGCCAGTTAATTATACTGTGCCTTGTAAATCTTTAAAAATGATTGTGAGAGTGTAACTTCCTCTGAATGTGGTCTGGGATAAAAGGAACTCTTTGTGCCTGGACTTTGTGTGTGTGTGTGTGTGTGTGTGTGTGTGTGTGTGTGTGTGTGTGTGTGTGTGTGTGTGTGTGCGCACGAGTGTTATGGTGTAATGTCCCTTAAATAATATGTTAATGGTGTGAATGGTGTGCAGGGCAGGACTGTTTATTCTAAGCACAACTACGCATGGATGGCAGCACCTGGTAGAGATTACCTGTTGTAGGGCCGAGGAGTACCGATGTTCAATTAGCACTAGACTCACACCCAGCCTGGCCTGCTGGGCTAGTAAACAGCAGGAGGCAGCTCAGCAGTTGGATTTTACAACTAACACCTGCTCCTCAGAGGCCTTACATTTTGTCAGAGCAGCTCATGATTATGCTTACAATCATTTTCACCTTGGGAGATGATGTAATATAAATGTGCTTTTATGGGTTGTGTAAGATCACACATTTGCCTTCCACTTGGAGGTCATTTTGCTCATTTGTGTATTTATTAGAGATGGACCGATCCGATATTACGTATCGGTATCGGTCCGATACTGACCTAAATTACTGGATCGGATATCGGAGAAAAATAAAAAATGTAATCCGATCCATTAAATATCAGGAAAGCACCTCACAAAACTTGCAACACGCCGTAACTCACCTCAGAACGTTAGCACGTCGGAGCAGTATGCATCACGTGATAGAGCGGCTGTGGCATGCGGGACCTGTCGGTGGTCTGGATAGCATTTGGAGCTTCGCTAGCAACCTGGCATTTCATCTCCGACAAAGTTATCCCCGAGAGAAGTAAAGCAAGTGTGTAAGTCCATCTCTGAATGTTTGTAAAGCATTCCTGCGTTAAGCTTAACAAGCGATATATGGAGCGACTGCCTCTCCGGCTGCTACTTCAATCATGAAACTGCTTAACGATCAGCTGATCGGCTTTTCTGTCGCGAGTCCGTGTCTCTAGTTTGCTTTTGGCCGACTTTGCACCAGAAAGAGGAAACCAGCGGCTGAACAACAGCAGCACGTTTAAGCTTGATCAGCTGTTGTTAGAATGTATTTAATATTACTTTCTACTCCAGGATCTTTTTCTACGTAGCTGACGCTGGTAACTGTGCAGGGGCGGATCTAGCAAAGTTTAGCCAGGGGGGCCGATAGGGCATTAACAGGGAAAAGGGGGCACAAAGACATACTTTTCTTTCTTATTCTCATTTAAAATGTCGAGCTTTTAATAAATAATTATCTGACACCCAAAGTTTTAATGTGATGTAAAATGAATAGAAGTCCATTACTGTATATAGTGACTATTAAGTCTAATATATATACCCTAGTAAGCTATAGTACATTTTCCTTTGGGAAGGTACCATCTGTGCAGTCTGCAATTTTGTTGAAGGAAGATGTTGAATCTATTTAATATTTCTTGAAAAATAATTGATTTCTGTGCATTTTTTTTCACACTGCATCAAATTAAGGTTGATTACGTTGATTAAGCATCATGAGGTGGAGCGTGAGGGGTGGTTCCCTATTTTTTATTTATTTATTTTTGTTGTTGCTGGGAGTTGGAACCCTATTAGTTAGGTTGCTTAATATTTATGCTAAGTGCTCTTTAAAATACCAGAATAGGGAGGATGGTGTAGGTTTAAGTTTATTAGATTGATCAGTATTGCTGAACTATGAAATATTTTTTTTTGCATACAGGTATAACAGAATAGCTTTAGTGTAGTTGTTGTTTTAAACTTGAGTATGAACTTATACAAAATGCAGCAAGATATTTAAAAAACAGTTTTGTTGATTAAAAAACACTATATCGGATTCATATCGGTATCGGCAGATATCCAAATTTATGATATCGGTATCGGACATAAAAAAGTGGTATCGTGCCATCTCTAGTATTTATCCTACATGTCACGTTTTTGCACAAAAAGCAAACAAATCTAGTTTGTCCTTGTGTTTGATATTACCAACAATCAGTGATAAGTTTATGCTTTTTCGATTGATCAGGTCTCAGGATTAGCTACTGCAACAAATCAATTATCATTAAAAAAGTGGCACATAAATGGAGAAGAATAACTAAGCTTAAATCCAGCTACACAAGTCCACTGTTGTGTGCTACAGACTATTTTAAAAGCATATTGTAATGTAGTTAACAAGTATAAACTCAAAATTGGGGGTAGAGTACAAGTACATTTTTGTTCCTGTGGGCACCAGTGTGCCATCTAGAGCTAATTATTGGACCTCACAGTAACTATGTGCACCTTTTCACAAGCCAAAAAGGTCTGCACGTGTTCCAAAGCAGGTTCATATTTACACCATGTCATATGGTTAGCAATACCAAAATATCATGTGTTCATTCCGCATGCAAAGTGTAATCACTCAGGGTAAAAACACAGTACACAGTACAAAGTACAGCAATGTACATGTTTAATTTTCTACTTTCTACTAAACTGAGCGCTTCCTAACTACATTCACACTCTTGACATGCAGGCTGGAGGAGCCAGGGATCGAAGCACTAACCTACTGATCAGTAGGTGACCTGCTCTACCTCCTGAGCTACAGTCACCCAGTGGTAAACCTGAGTAAACCGTCACTAGGTTTTGGATAAAGTGTACACTCACAAACCTGTCAAACCTGCATTTGAAACGTTGGCTACCATAGCAGTATAATATTGCAACATGGCATTTGGGTCTTCTAACCAAAATAGGAAAAGAGGAACATAAATAGTGCCATCATTGCCAGACCTGGCCCACATCTGGTTGACATACACCCTGCCATGACACCAGTCAGTCAGAAGGGCCGGCTTGATGCCGGATCTGGGCCAGACCTGTTTTCTATGAGCCTGGGCCACAAACCAAACTACAATCGGGCCAGATGTGGCATGCCATCACATAGACAGTGCCATCTACGCCAGGCCTGGCCCATATCTGGATGACATGCGTCTTATCATGCCAGAAGTCAGCCAGCAGTGCCGGCTTGACACCAGATCCGGGCCAGACCTGTCTGCTATGTGGGTATTGGCTAACTGTTCACAGTATCATTTTTAACATGTTTGTGAGCAGGTCACCTTTGTTAATGACATTTTAAAGCTCAATGAGTTTTTCTTAGGAAAATAAATGTCTAATAAATAACATGTTTATGTCTATAAGAAAATATTGAAAAGTTACAAAAAAGATTCAAAAAATAAAATAGCCAGGTAAATGTGAGGATTTTATACTGTTGTATCTTCAGCTGTTCTCCAGTCCAGAAGAAAAGGTAGGTCTATGAATGAAGTGGGCTGGGACTTGATGTCTCTCCTTCTGGTAGAAACGTTTTGACTTGTTGGGACGAGAGAAAAGAGGAGCACAAAAACCCCAAAACAAAAAATCGAGGCAGGAACCATAACCCAAACTGTTCGTGTGGGACAAGCCAAGACGGACTTTTGGGGAGAAAAATTCAATAAAGCTTTGAAGAAAATAAAATGTAGTCAAAAATATTTTTACTCAAAACAAAGAGAAAAAATGTGATTTCTTTTTTTCCTTATACAAAAACAGTCATGTCCCACTAAGTGCTCAAAACACCTGTTGGAGAAACTTTTTTTGTGCAGTTGTCTACAACACTGAGACGTCTGCAACGATTACAACAACAATAAGACTGAATTCTGGAGGGAAGTTAAGAAGCCCGTGAGAATAAAGACCCTTTGTGTGTTGAAATAAATGCAACAGTAGCTTCACTGTCCTCAGTGGGTGAGAAGAAAAACAGTCAAACACAGCTCGAGGCAAAGCAATTATTAAACGTAACAGAACTGGCAATTAGATGGGCGTCTGGAGGGATGGCTGATCCTGCTCACAGACCTCAACATTCATCTTTTAGTCAACAGTCAACTTCATCTGACTGCACCAGAGGACAAAATAGCTTTTTTTACACAACAAAAAAAATAGCTTTGAGAAGAAGCCAGAATGCTGTAAGGCTTCACTTTTGAGCTGCTCATCAAATTAAGATGGCTGTGAACTGGCTAATGATGCAACAACAAGACAGAATAGTTGACAACCTGTAAGATCTATTGTTAGAGAAGTCAGACAGCTGGAGACCCAACATGCACAACGCCAGCGTTTTATAATGAAAACCTTACATCTTAAAAGTGTTTAACAGCCTGCAGGCGGAGACGTTTCTAAGGTCAGAACAACATCTGTGTGGATAGAAGCCTAAGGGAGAAAGACTCTTTGGATCTCCTGTCAACCCTCATCAGTTAACACTTTAACTGTTTGTAGTCTTAGTAGTTTCAATGTCTAAGCATCCATTAAATACTTCTCCATTTATTTTCTTTTATCCATCCATCTATCTTCTTCTGCTTATCCGGGCCGAGTCGCGAGGGGCAGCAACCTGAGCAGACCTCCCTCTACCCAGCTTGTCCGGGGGAACACCAAGGCGCTCTCGGGACAGCCAAGAGATATAATCTCTCCAGCGTGTCCTGAGTCTACCCTGGGGCATCCTCCTGGTGGGACATGCCCAGAACACCTCACCCAGGAGGCGCCCATGAGGCATCCGTGGAAAAAGGATTACCTCAACCTCAATTGGCTCCTTTTGATGTGAAGGAGCAGCCCCTCGCGGACGGCCGAACTCCTCATCCTGTCTCTAAGGGAGAGGCCAGTCACCCTTCGGAGGAAGCTCATTTCCGCCTCTTATATCTGCGATCTCCTTCTTTCAGTCGCTACCTGCAGCTCATGACCATAGGTGAGGGTAGGAACATAGATCGAACAGTAAATCAAGAGCTTTGCTTTTACACTCAGCTCTCTCTTCACCTCGACGGACCGTCCACATCACTGCAGCCACAGCACCAATCCGCCTTCTCCCGTCACTCATGAACAAGACCCTGAGACACTTGAACTTCTCCACCTGGGGCTAGTTTCTTATATTCTATTTTTCTCTATTTATAGATTTTTTTCGTGAGTTAAGGTCGAGAGGGGAATCAATGACAGAAGGTTCATATCAAAGATCTTGATTGGACTCTCATAGACGGGCAAAGGACTGAACTAAAAATTGAACTGAATTAGCCATGCAAGAGTAAAGACACTGGAGAATTTTTCCCTTTTAAAGAAACACTTAAATGCAAAGTGAGAAAGAAATTTCCTGCCATTGAAGAATAGAGTCCCACAGCTTATTTAGTTTTACTGACTGACACAATAAGAAGGCACTGTGGCCAAAAAGGACTGATTTAGGTTCAAGATGTTTGGTTTACGGTTTAAATTTGGACACGTATCAAATCAAATCACTTTTATTGTCACATCACATGTGCAGGTACATTGGTACAGCACATGTGAGTGAAATTCTTGTGTGCGAGCTTCACAAGCAACAGAGTTGTGCAAAATGATGATGATTACTCTGAAATGTTTTCCTTTGTACTTTTCAAAATATTTAATTTTGGCTCGTCCTCCCACTTTCAGACCGTTTTTTGTGAAATCTAAGGCAAACATCTGAACATAAATATAATAAATATATGAACTCCTCATAGAATATTTTAAACTTAAATCTTTGTGAAATTTCATGTTAAAAGTATTCTACATGTTTTGTTTTCCATTATTGTGAAAAACAACAATATGCCATTCACAAACTGTCACTAGCTGTCTCTTGAAAAGTGATTTTCATTTTTATTGCGAAGGATGGTTTTAATTTTTGGAATATTTTTTAACTTGCCAGCTGTCATATATCTTGGATGTACAGTACTTACAGGCCTAAATTACAGATTCTGATTCGTTTTTATGATCTGAAAGATGAAAGAACAGTAAAAAGGCCAGTAAATACATAAAGGGGAGACCTGGGTCTAATTGATATCTGATCAGCACATATAGCTTTTGAACTCATCAGGATTGCTTCTTCCTATCCTGTCATTAGTTGGTCTTTAAAAGTTTATGTCTAAAGTGTCTCAGGTTCAAGATAATGGTGTATGATCTTCAAATATTGAACTTTAATATTTATATATTCTTTATTTTAACCTGATTATACTTGAGGAAAGTTCAGGGGAAAACGACCCTCAGTCATCAGTGAGCACAGTGATGGACTCTGAATAGGATGGTTTGATACTGATTGATCTTGTCTTGGAATTAGTTGACAGAAACAGCATCTAGATTATTTTTAAAACAGAACAAAGAAAATCAAACCCTGATCAGTTAATTGCCAAAGTCAGACCGCACAAAAACAAATCCTCTATATGTGAGGACTTTAGTAAAAGCAAGTCTGTTTGTTACACGAGAAGGACGTCGCCCTTTAAACCTCTAACTAATGACAGGTGAGGGTAAGGAGGGACAAAGGCAATAAGCAAGGCAGGTGCAATGTTTCCACACATTCAGCCGTCCTGGAGGTGGTGAGACTGGTGTGAGGTCCGTACACTGGCAGGCAGAGCAGTGGAAAACACTGACACCAGTAAAGCTGGCCAGCGGGCTACTTTGACACCATCATCCAAAAGGTGAGCCGGTCACTGTAAATCCTCACTGTCCCAGATCTGAAAAAATCATTTAGCAAATTCCAGGAAACGTTTTGTTGACGTTTCCCCGCCGAGGGTCACCGAAGTCCTCTGAGCCTCTATCAAGATGTCTTCATCAGCTCAGGAACGCTGTAAAACTACCAGCTAACAACTGTGTGTGTGTCTGTGTGTGTGTGTGTCTGTGTGTGTGTGTGAGTGTGTGTGTGTGTGTGCTATCGCCCCTGTAAAGATTCCCATGTGGTGAACAATCTTTGTTTACTTCCTGCATCGCGCATGTTGCCAGTATGCACATCTATGCTTTTACACTTCCTGTTTGCTCTTCAAGACAAAAACACTTCCAAGTAAAACAGTGACGTAAAGAAATCAGAAGGACAGATTTTTGATATTTACTTTCTTCACTCTCTTATCTTGGCCAGGTTCTTGCCCAGCCTATGACCCCAAACCTTGGGAGATCAGAACATGTCACTGTGGGTTTTTTAATTGTTCTTGGTAATTAGGGAGCACACGCACATCAAAACTATTCACTGGTTTACACAAACCCTGTGCTGGTACTGCAAAGAAATGTCCGAGTGTTTATGGACATTCATTTGAGTCACTTACTTTCTTTTCTTTTGCCTTTTCCTGAAATTTCAGATAAAAATTCTGTTCCAGAATAATAATAATAAACATGCACACGAGCTGTGGACAGACGGGCATGTGGATGCCCTCATTTTATATAGCTTGGATTATATGTCACAAACCGAAGAGGACAGCCGGGGCAATTCTGCTGTTACGTCTTGTCAAATATAATGACATCAGTATTTTGTCAGGCTTTTTTAGTGTGTGTGGCTGAGAACAGGCTCCGTGGCACTTGTGGTGTACGCTCAGCTGTTGGCTTGCTCAGGCTATATGACTGATGGGTAACAGAGCCACTGGCACAGACTTCCACAGCTGCAGTACATGATGCCAGTGCGCTGCCAAGCCCAGCACTCACCGTTTCTCCTTAAATGGGAGAAGTGAGGTAGTATGTGTGCGCAGTGGCACGCTACATTTACACGCATGTTCCGCATCTACTAATTCGCACACGTAAAGATGAAAAATCAGAAGCAGCCGAGCACATTACATTAGTGTATCAGATTATTGTGTTTCAGACATCTGTTGCTAATGTAAACTGCATCAATTTGGCAACCAGTCAGTTTCCAAGAGGGTTATTTGAAGCACATAACCCATAAACATGTAGCAGAAAGTAAATATAAGCCTTCAACAAAAGTAGATGATTTACTCACCTATTCTATGAGCTAGTGGGATGATTTCCATTCCAAAAAGTCCCCAATATAATCTCCTGCCAGCACAATGAGTCAGTGGAACAGTTATTGCATAAGCAAGACTTTGAGAGTTAGCCATACACTGCATGATGTGGCAAAGCAGAGTCTGGTTTCATTTCCACCAAGAAGATCTTCAGTGACACGAAGGATCATTTGTGACTAAACCGTGTCAGCAGGAGTCAAATTGTTACTGGATTTTCAGCTCATTCGTTTTTCATACGTGATGATTGTATCGACTGATCTGACCTCACTGAGGAGAAACAATCAAACATTTTGTTCAAACCACTACACAAACAATCTAATTGCCCCACTAAATCAGATATATGATTACACAGCGCGTGGCTGTTACAGCTGTCCCTGCATATCCTTTAATAAGGTGTGAATTTTCACTTCTATTTAACTGTCTTTGTCTGGCTTTAGCATCTTGGAGCTTCAGCAGCAGTTGTGACAAAAAATAAATGCAACCACAATTAATCACATAAAGGTCACAACAGAGGCAGATGTGCACAGAGCCTGTTTAAAGCCATTAAAGTAAAACAAATGCAGTTAATAAAGGGAAACATCACTTTCTGTGAGGTCTCCTCCACTACTGAAAGAAATGAGAGAAAATAACATGTCTGTTAACAGTACTGAAAAACCTGCTGATATGTTGGTACATTGTTGATGTGAACAGCCCTCAGACCAGGTGGAAGTTAGGTAACGCTAACAGGTGGTCAAACTGTCGCCAAAGTTTTCTCTGTATGTGTTATTGTAGGGTCGACCTTACAGTATAAAGCACCCTGAGGCGACTGTTGTTGGCGCTGTGTAAATAAAGTTGAATTAAAAGAAACAAACTAGAGCTGCACTTGACTGTCAACATCCAGCACAAACGTTTGCTGTGGCACGCATTAGTCGGGCCGGCGGGCGCCAACATTCTGGGATAAATGTCCTGGGTGCAGTTTGCAATTCATCATCGTGCTGATAGCAGACTGACAATTCCAAGAAAACTGACTACCGGGATTCAAACTACAGACGCGTGAAAAACCTTTCTGAATATCATGCATAATCCGGTCTTCTTAATAATAATAATGGATACTTTATTGATCCCCATGGGGAAATTACTTGTTTTTCTCTGCATTTGACCCATTCACTCAGTGAAGCAGTGGGCAGCCCACTAAGCAGGCGCCCGGGGAGCAGTGTGTAGGGACGGTACCTTGCTCAGGGGTACCTCAGGGTAGCCGTTAAGTGGATTCGAACCGCCGACCTTCCGATCATGGGGCGACCACTTTACCTACTGAGCTATCCCTGCCCCGCAATTTTTGCAATTTTTTCTTGCAATTTTAGCCACAAATTCAAGTAGTACTGCACAAAGTGTGTTGTTATAATATTTTGTCCAGACAGCATAATTGTGAAGGAAACATAAATGTGCATCTGGGGAAGCCTTCATGGATCTCAAAAGCAGTTTCCACTGGAATAAAGCGGCTGCCATCTTGGAACGGTGCATCCAAATTTCTAAATACATCTCTGCTTGCATTATGCAGTGTTGTTAGCTGGTTGTAGCCAAACACTATCCCATGAACCAAATGTGCTTTGGTTCCACTTTCGTTTGCATTTGACATTTTGCAGAACTGGACAAATGTGCACCCAGAGTTGAGCTGAAACGTGACACAACATCACACATCCTGGTGATTCTCCCAGGTTCTCTATGATTGATCAGTTACCATTAGCATGCTCAGCAAATGCACCGGTGCCTTCCCATCTCGTTCTCTTTTCTTAGTGAACATTGCATTTTTACACAATACATAATTGAGACACACTGTTTTGGTGTGAAACATGATGCACATTTCATTCTCAGCAAATGCAAAGCAAAGACTCTGAGGAAATAAACATTGTTTCAGGAAAGACTCTTGATGTGATGAAAGCAGGTGGTCATCAGCAGTTAACAGTGCAAGAGTTCAAAGGGCAAAACACAGGTCAGCCTGGCTTTGAGCCTCCTTAATGAGACATTGATCGTGTGGAGAATAACACCAGACAGCACTAAGGTATTGAGGTGTTTTATCGTCCATGATCTCAAGCCTGTTGAAGTGGATGGGCTTGTCCCTGTCTATTTCTAATGATATAACCTGCATATATATCCACATGTATTCACAGAGCAACACTATTCTGTGGACACTTGAATGATCAATGAATCACGAGTGACTGACAGGTTCAAAACAATACTGGGGTGGAGAAATGTGGCAGCAATGACTCTTGTTTCCAGGTGCACAGGATGAGCAGAGGACAACAGCTGACTGAAGCCTCCTCAGTCTCTGTAAAACAATCTTTTATGAGACGTGTTTTACGTTCACACATCGTGAACCCAGACTCACCACATTCCAAGTAGACCCGAGGCCCATTTTTAGGATACAATCATTTTTATGAGGAAACTGCACAGTACCAAACAGCCGCACAATGAACATGTTTTTAAGAAATCACCTTGTTAAAAAGGCTAATTCCTTTACATGTGTAGCCTCTTAATATGAAAAATATCATAAAACACAATTTTTAAAAAAACATAATGAAAGAACGAGTGTGTGAGTGAACAGGATGAGACAGTTAAACCTGTTCATTTGGTACACTTTTTGTAAATCTGTCTACTGTAGCTGGATTATCTACATATCTACATGGACAGATGGATACAAAGGTAATGTAGGTATATTTTGAAACACTTAAATTAACAAATAATATGGTTGTTACAGAGGATTTGTTGTCATTGAAGCAGAGCATGGAATCAGGAGGGCTGCTCCACCAACTGGTGCATAAAGGCACACATGATCATTCACACAGTGCAAACTGTCACAATAACAACAACAAAAACAATAATACTAATAATAATAATTTTACTAATACTTCTCATAATAATAATAGAATGTTTAGTTCTTCACAGTTTGGATAAAAACGCCTTGAATGAAGCTCAACATGTTGAAACAGTCTCTGTTTTGGACCAGTCGAAGACGGGCTGAGGAGGACTGAGACATGAATGTGAAAACGGAGGTACAATAATCGAGACAGGTGAAGGGTGTACACCTGAAATTCTACATTAGTGTGTCAGTGAAGGGCTGACTTCAGCACTGTTAAACTACTGTTTTAACATGTTAGTAAAATCTGTTTCTTTGTTTGGTGAAAACAGATGAATAAGCAGGTGCAGAAACAGTCTCTGTGCAGCTCTGTTTTGTTCCCCACCAACAAACCTGGAAGATATTTGCTGCTGTCATTTTCACTAACTGCTAACTGGGTCTGCGAGTAGTGTGGGTGTGCAAATGAGCTTCAAATGGCATCGCTGTTTAGAGAGTGGTGCAGGAAAACAATTCACTAGCTTAGGGGAACAGGAGAGGAATTTCTCACTGGGTTTGTCATTTTAGCATCACTTTAACATTGTCAGTTTGCAGTATTAAAATATGTGTCTCATTAAATAATGCAGTTTGGTGGAGCCTGATATGAACTTATCACAGGTAGCGTTGCACAGGTGTATGATTTATATGCATATGGATTCACCTGGTAGTCCACTTACAGTCTGGGAACTTTGGACCAGCCGTGTTTCAGCATGCTTCGTTTGCATGCAAGTAAACAGAGTGTGTGGAGAACAGTTTTCCACAATGCAATCACCAAAACATCAGCTATTGTCTACTGACTCTCTGGTGCACAGAACCACAAGTCCTGGAATAAATATGCATTAGTGGGTACAACAATGTATGCATTGTTTTTTTTAAAGTCAGCAGATTAGCTTATGTGTGACTCAAAATAAAATAGCAACAGGTATTTGTAAAAAAAAAGTGAAGGTGTTTGTCACAGGCTGACATGTCCTACTGATCTGTACACTGGTCCACTCATATTATGGGCCCTAGAAACATTTCACACACTAATGCATTAGTTTTCCTCTCATAAGACTCCTCTGTCATCGCCGAATGCTAAACAATACCAAAGACAAGTGAATGTGACAGTAGACTGGTGGCTGCTGCACTGCGGTATGCTGTCCCTGCACCGTGTGAGGCTGAGCTGCAGCTGTTCCACATGTCACCGTGCTGATCGCAAAGGAAAAGCCATTTAGAGCACTTCAGGTAGCGTTTAAAGGACTCGCTGATGTGTTCCAAACACTGTGCAATGTAGATGGACTAATAGTATGCAAGCCTGAGAATGTGCCCAGGCATGCTTACGTATGTGAAAGTGTTTGACTTAGCAGAGATAAGGCCAAAGTGCTATGCGTGCATTCTATTTATTGAACACCAAAATATCAAATACTTCTACCTTCTGTCAGCCTAGAACAGTTTTCCCTCTCAGTTCAAACCTTTTATGGCACCCAGGCATAATACATTAAGAACAAAGCACGTTTGCATTGAAGAATTCACAGTTGGAGCCATATCCAACTATGCCCCAGGACAGACAGTAATTAATGACTGATTCTTTGTTTTGGCACACAGGCATGCTCTTTGACTCATGTGCATTTTTTTCTTTCTCAATAGGACTCCAAGGGTATGCAATGCACCAAATGCAAGAACATTTTTTAAGGATGACACATTTTTGGGGGGGCCTGAGTAGTTCAGTAAGAGAGTTAACCAAAGCAAGCCCAAGATAAGACGCAAGATTAGTTGTTATGTTGCAGCAGTTCACAGCACAGCTGGTTTGTTACATATCTTTTATTTATATACCTCTAACTGAAACCTTCACCACTACTAGTAACTTTGTAACAGTACATATAAATGTAAATGTATTTGAATCTGTACTACTGCACTTTTATTGTCTTTGTCACAGGGAGCCATTGTACATAAAAATCTGTTCTTAATGACCTACCCGGTTGACTCACTGCACCATCTTGTGGTATAAATTGGTATGACATGCAAGTACAGCCTGGTCATAGATCAACTTCATTAGATATCTCTTCAGACATGATGCATAAATGCTTCTGACATTAGGTTATAGCAGATGTTTCTTCAAATTCTCTTAATAGCTTCGGTTATTCTGAATGATTTTGCTTCTTTGTAAAGACAGGAAATTATAATAAGTACATTTAAGTGGATTCCTAGGAACTTAACTCATTCACTGCCATTGACGTCTATAGACGTCAATTACGTTTCCAATGGGAGGGGCTAGAATACAACCTCGGGCAGCTTGTCAGTGAACATCAGACTGCTTGAAATGTATTTTTCACAAAAAGCTCGTTTTCTCCCTTTTTGTGGTCAAAACAGGCATTTTTGGTGGAACCCACCTCTCTTCTACAGCTGATTACTAAAGAACGGAAAATGGTAGAAACAAGCTTTTTTTTTTTGGATGGAAGAAGAGAGTCTGTTCTTCATTTTGGTAGGTTCAGCGTTTATGTGATCATAACACACAGTTTTCTGTGGCTCTTCAAAAATGAGTAAAAATGCTCAAAAACCCTGGCAGTGAATGAGTTAATAGAGTGGGCCCGTTACTGGAAACCCTGGGTTTTTGTGGAGTTGAGTTACAGGTTTTATACCGTCAGTTTCTGGATTTCTTTCAATTTCAATTTTATTTATTTTTCCATCCATTCTCTTCCGCTTATTCTTCTCTGGATCATGGCAGGCTGGAGCCTATCCCAGCTACCATAGGGTGAGAGTCCTCGCTCTGTCACAGGGCAAAGACAGACAAGATCCGCACTCACATTCACACCTGTGGGCCATTCAGAAGCACCATTTAACGTAACCGCACTAACTTATCACTTAACTAAATCGCTTAATAAATAAACTTTACTTACTTACTTAGAAAAAGTCGATGAACCGCTTTTCACCATCAAAGCCAACCGCGGGTGCCTTCGGTTTCATTCTCTAGCTTATTTTTCTACGAAGGTTTGAACTTTGAGAGTTTAAACAAGAGAGAAAAGTGTGAAATGTTCGAGCCTGTTGGAGAAAAGTGTCTAAAGTGTGTAGTGACGGGTTTCACAGCCATCAAACATCTATGTTAATTGTAAACAAATATTTCACCTATCGTGGGTTATTTTTAGAACGTAACTACTGCGACAAACGAGGGACCGCTGTAGTGTTAAGGTTAATGATTGTACAACCGTAAAAGCCTTAGAAGTCCAAGGCTGATATGATTTCTGTTAGACTCTGACATGGAGACAGTGCTGAAACACAGAAAAACTACCAAAAAGGACAGCAAACCATCTTCTCTTCAGTTGTGCTTCACTTTGAGTGAAAAATTATGAGAAGTACCAGATGGATCAGACTTGTCATCAGCTGTGGTGCTGGCTGGCCTGTCACTTTCAGACAGTATAAAAGCAGATTCATTCATGATTCATGATTTAATTTCAGGTAAATAAGATTAATTAGGCTTTCCTGCCATTTGTGTCATCAGTGTATTCTCGCGAGCCTCTTTATGTGTTTTTAGATCATAATTGTCTGGGCAGTTGCAGGAAGTGTCATCACACTTGGCTTCTATTATGCGACGCTAATGAATTTCATATGAAGCATTATCCTTTCCAGCGCATGCCTCTGAAAGCAACAAAAACTTCACAGAGTGTAATCTTATATTATATATTATGAATATTATATGTTTTTCAGAGCAAATGCGCTGTTCAATAAGGATCCTTAAGTCAAAGCAAGACGTGGTTTATACTCAGTGGTGTGGCTCTGCACTGTGACCCCCCTCCCTGTCATCGGTCTATGTACAAACCATATTTAACCATCTGATGTGAGACTGGGCTGCAGAGCTGTGGATGCTCTTCAGCTATAAGACTAACTAAGAATAAAAAAGCTTCATGAGAGCAGGAGCTGAAGGACAGCAGGTGCCAGATTACATTTACAGTAATAATGTGATGCAATCAGGACCAGCGACATTTAATTACTTCTCCAAGAAACGAATCCTGTTACTTTATTGATTACTGGGGGCGATCGTGGCTCAAGAGTTGGGAGTTCGCCTTGTAATCGGAAGGTTGCCGGTTCGAGCCCCGACTCCGACAGTCTCGGTCGTTGTGTCCTTGGGCGAGACACTTCACCCGTTGCCTACTGGTGGTGGTCAGAGGGCCCGGTGGCGCCAGTGTCCGGCAGCCTCGCCTCTGTCAGTGCGCCCCAGGGTGGCTGTGGCTGCAATGTAGCTGCCATCACCAGTGTGTGAATGGGTGGATGACTGGGTGGATGACTGGATATGTAAAGCGCTTTTGGGTCCTGAGGGACGAGTAAAGCGCTATATAAATACAGGCCATTTACTTATTTTCAAAAGTAATTAGTTACTTTATTACTTAGTTACTTTTTTTTTAAAAGATACACAACCTGAATATGTAACAAAGCAACAGACCTTTTTTTTCTGTATTTGCATCATATAAAACTGAATCAAGTGAAAAAAGTCTAAGTTTAAATTTTTTCACGAGTTTTAATCTTTTAACTTTATGCAAATCAAACAAAACTTAAATTATTTGCAACCTTCTCTGGCTGGAAGAAACGTGTTTAACATTGAAACCTACTGTCTGCTTGTTCCAGCAGATAAAATAAAACCATGTTTTGTGTTTGCACTCTTTCAAGTAGATGCAAGTAAAACACAGTAAAAATGAATCAAATCAAACATTCAGCAGCTCTTAAATCTGTTGTCACCTGTTTAGCAGGAGTGGGGCGGGTGGAGGTTTGCCCACAGCGGTCATGTCAGTGGGGGGGTCCGGGGGTCTCTCTGTGAATGTCACGTTGCCGTGGCAGCGTGCTCGCTGCTCGCTCAGATTTGAAGTTTAACTTTTCGCTGTAGAAAGACGTTTTCCTCCCATGCAGAGTGAGCAGCGGACGCTAATGTTTGTGTCACTTTTTACAGAATCAAACTCAAAGTAATGGGATTACTTCCACGCTGTAAACGCTGCACGGTCGTACTCGCTCCATCACTGTTGCTGCCACGGACGCCGCACGCTCGCACGTCACTGTCATGAGACGCTCTCACAAACAAAATCACAGTTTAGCAACACAGTAACACAACGTGCTGCTTTAGTAATAGTAATCTAATTACTGTATTGCAATAGTAATCTCTTACTTTACTCGTTACTTGAAAAAGTAATCAGATTACACATTACTGCCCATCTCTGTTTATGACATTAATAACAATAAACAATCGAAAACATTTAAGTGTCGTTTTTATCGTGCTGAATGAACACGTGTTCCTCTCCTGACTTTAGTTTCCCACTAAAAACCAGTAAAATTGTAAACGCTGTGTTGATCCACAAAGAACTACCAGTTAAACCAAATAAAGCTCAGTGAGAACAAGATGTGATGTTTAGCTTTTCTTTGTCATCTCCTCAGTGTTGACTTGGGTAATACCCCGCGCCTGAAATGTGCAAACACTGCACAGCACGGCTACACTGTTTCTACCCAGTGTGTCTCAGCACCATAGTAACCTGCCAATGGGGGTGCTGTTGGCTGCAGGGACTGTGTCTGCTGACAGATGTTGTCGGGCTGAAGAGATGGTGAGGGCTGGGGGCTGCAGGGATGCGTGCGCTCACCTGCCCACTCACAGCTCCCGAAGGTCATGCTGAAGGAAAATATTTTTCTCCGGTTTCAAGGTTTTTGCTCCTCCGTCTGTTTTTTCCCGTCTATCCCAGCAAATGAGACTGTTACACAATACGTGTAGCAGACTGTGAAATAGGTAGTTTCATGTCACATTAACTCCATGACTGACAAAATCAGAAACAGTCATAAAACGTACAGAAAGTGTCTGCTGTAATCTAATTTACTGGCTGTGTGTGTGTGTGTGTGTGTGTGTGTGTGTGTGTGTGTGTGTGTGTGTGTGTGTGTGTGTGTGTGTGTGTGTGGCTCTGACTAACATCTAACAGGAAAAACGTTGGGTCATTGTGTGAGATGTGAAGAAAAATAGATGAATAACATAAACCCATATTTTATTTACATAGAAAACAGGAAGTGAGATCACTGAGAATCTGCAGCAACACGACCCTGTCGCAGCAAAAGTTGCAGCATTCCCTGTTTTTAGCAACAGTTTGTACACATCTGGGAGCAGAGCAGAGCAGCTGCTCGACTATTCAGAGAAAGGTTGTTTCCTTCTTGTCTCACAGAGGACTCCAGCTGCTCAGCAGTCCCAGCTCTGCTGTGTATACACATATTTGATATGTTTCATTCCACCATGTTTCCGCTGGTGAAAGGCCAGGTCGGCAAAGCCATGCTCTTGTTATAGATACATTACAGCAAAGCCTTACCTGAAAGGTCTCACCTGAATATACCCCGTGTCTGTCAAGCCACCAGTTCCACCAGCAGGCTGTTGAACTGGGAGCTGGTAAAAGCAAAACTGGTTTCTCCTCATTAGTCTAGAAGTTTTCCGTCAAAGTCCATCTTTATGTTTTTTCATGCTCCTCATAAACTGAAATTTATAAGGAGTTCAACCATAGAAACCAACTTTTTGAACTTGATTATTTGAAATGGTGAACTCTGAATGCCAGTTAGCTCATTTGAATCTGAGTCCTGAACTTTGAACTTGCTCCTGTGAAGTTCAGCGTTGTTTAACTTACAATAACACACAGGTAGGCCCCCTGTAGCTGCTCTGCCTTCATTATAAGGCAGCACAGCCTCAACATGTTTAGTCTGCTGCCTGGACCGCATTAGAGGTCCTGGTAGGTTTCATCCTGCACAGCCCGAGTCATTTCTGTGAACTGTCAAGTAATGTGTTGGGGTGTTTACTCAGATCAAATATACAACTATTCTGACAAACAGACGAGAGACACTTTCACTCTCCGAGTGGTATAAAGTTTACTTTGGTCAGACATTCAAGAAAGCCTGCAGTGCTTTTAGCGTGCTGGTAGCATGGCTGATTATGGGCCTTATCCATCCATCATCCTCAGTCATGTAATGCAGTTTTGGCGCATTCCTGAACTGGAAAGTAGACATGACATAGTTTACATTGTAACCAAAGGGACCAAAGAGCCGCACATATCCTTGAAATTTAATGTTGGGAATTAAACATTAATGACTTTGGTTAATGTTGCATTTTTTTAAATTCAGTTTAAGTCCAGTTTTAATTAAATAGTGTAAATTCACAACAACAACTGCTTTATAGAGTAAATAAACAGCGAAGTGTGGAGCAGACAGTGAGGTGGAGAGAGAAAGAAATGAGCCTTCACTGCATGGCTGCCAAATGAAATGCAATACTGAACACATCCCAAATATTTTTAAAAAGAAGTATGATTTTTAAGGTTATATATTTTTTAATGTTCTAGAACAAGGGTCTCAAACTCGCGGCCCGGGGGCCACTTGCGGCCCACGTCAGCCCTACTTGCTGACATGAAGAAATAACGCAGTTTGTCCCTTGTTGTCGAGTGCAATGTTAAAATAAGTTCTTTAAGAAGCCCAAAATGATTTAACATGAAGGCGACATGAGCAGAGAGCACAAACACACTGAGGCTGTGTTACTCAGTGACAGACTCACACTCATGTCTGCAGTTTGATTTGTTAAACACGGACACAACGACAGCAGCAGTGCTGCCACGTGTGCACAGAGAGCACCAGTGTGTGTGTTCAATGAAAGGATCCAGTTAGTTAAAATCTGTGCTCACGTTTGCAGTTTGCTCTTTTTATACAGTATTTGAAAAAAAAACTCTAAGTAATGAGCAAGTGATTAATTAGCTGCACTGTTACTGCTCCCTGCAGGGGTTTGTATGTGAAAGAGCACTAATGATGAAAGTGAGCTCACGATGTCAGAAACACAAAAACGACGGTTTTTCATGATGACATCACTGATGCGGTATGTTGTTGTTTTTAATCTGGAGTCCACCTTTACGCAACACATGACTGAAATCCTCTCGTCACCTGATACGCTATGAAACATTGTGTAAATGTTTTTCAAAGATGTGAGCTGCAGCGCTAACAAGTCCCCAGAGAAGAAGGAACGAGGCGAATGCTTCTGTCATTGGGGACGCATTAGCTCTGAATATTAGATTGAATGAATAAGAGCACATTAACACACAATGCCCTGCATGTTCTGCATGACGTGTGTAATGTGACACCGGCCATTACTCATCCAGCCAGCAGGTCATCAAAACTTTTCCAAATCCCAGTGTAGAGGATGTGTACACGGTGTTTTCACAGTGCATACAAAGTTTTATCACTGTTACTGAATCAGGTTTGTAATCATGCGTATGTAAAACCGCCCTCCTCGATGGCTGTGTCAAACAGAGGTAAGAGGAACTGCACCTCCACACCTTGTGCTGAGGTGTTTCTTTAGCTGCACTGGGATGGTGTTTGTAAGGAAACGTTGTGATCACTGTCATCGCACTGACCCACTCTGACCCACTCTGACCCACGAAAAACATGTTTATGATCCTGTATACGTCTGCAGTCTTTTCCATATCAGACTCAAAGAATTGTGACCAATTAAAAGCTCGACTCTTTGTAGTTGTCTTGTTGTTTTTTCATTTGTGTTCACTTGTTAAATCCTAACTTTGCGTCTTCTGTTTAGTTATTTTGCTTCTCTCTGCGTTGGAACGAGATTTAATAAGAATTTAGGGATTCTGATTCCATTATTGATTCTCTTCTTCGAGAGGGGCTGATGGTGCGATATGGCAGCCTCGCCTCTGTCAGTGCCCCAGGGCAGCTGTGGCTACGACTGTAGCTGCCTCCACCAGTGTGTGAATGTGAGAGTGAATGAATAGTGGCATTGTGAAGCGCTTTGAGGGCCTCGAAAAGTATAAATGCAATCCATTAATATTATTATTATTATTATTATTATTATTTAGTGGCTCCACTTTGAGTCGCCATCATGGTCAAATGTTTGTGCATTTTGGAGGTAGACTTTCTCTTTGTTGTCATCAGTGCTGGGGGTCATTATTCAAAACAAGTAATTACACAAGTAATGCAGTACGTTACTTAATAACAGGAGAAAGTAACTTGTTACACTACTCATTACTTTACTTTGCGTTTCTCTGTAAAATGACCTGAAACTACCAGTCTATCATTTTGACGTCACTCTGGGTTCTTGGCCAGCTTAGCCTGAGCATGCTGTTTGTGCAGATGCTTACAAAGTTCTTGTTGGGAGCATAATGTGGTTGTTTCTGTCTTTATACAGTTTACACTTTTTCATCATTTTCTGCAGAAGAACTCAAAGTAATGTCCATAACCAAGCTGAGCCAGTATTTTCTTCCTTTGCCACACCAATGTAAATCAGCTGATTGCAGCACAAGTGCAACTGGAACTGGGAATTGGGACCAATAGGTAAGCAGACTACACATTTCAAGGAATTAGACTACTGGGAACCAGTTCTCTACAAGAACTGGTTCTCAATTCCTTTCCCCGTCTCTGATTTTACTTTCTATCTCTTTGTAGTTTTGTTGCATCTCTTTGAGGCCCACTTGTGTTTTCTTGTAGTTTTTGCACCTTTCTACGGTTGAATTTTGTCTCCTTGTAGTTGTTTTCCTTTTTTCTGCCTTCATGTTGTGTGAACCTTCAAAGTTTGTCCAGCTCAGCCCGGAGAGTGTCAGAGATGTTTCTTTAGCTGCAGTATGTAATCTAGGCTAATACTATTTCCATTCAGTTCACTTTTATTTATGTATCACTAACTCACAACAAAAATAATCTCAAGGTCTGTGAGGCAGAATCTGTAGAGTTTTCTGAAGGAAACCTCTGAAATCAAACGAACCCTGGTGACCAACACTGCCATGGTAGGAAGGAAAGAACACTAACAGAGCGGGTTGGATCGAACAGGAAGACAGAAGAGAGGAGAGGAGCCAGCAAGGACGAAGTTACAGAGTTATGAAGATGAGGAAGAATAAGCCAACCCAGTATCACGGCAAAATGTGCCGCAGACACACCGGTCCACCGTGTCCATTTCAAGCTTTGCTAGTCCAAAACATGAAATGGACACGCATGCAAAAATTGCATTACCAGCAGGAGGAGATAAGAGATTTAAAGCCAGTTGGTACTGAGCAAAAAACGTATTTCACAAGGTGAATGGCTTGGACATGAGCTGCCGTTTGGGGAAGGCCTCGGAGGGGACTGGCGGCGGCTCCCAGGCCTGGCAGACCCCCGTGTCCTGAACAGGAGTGAAGAAGTTAAAGAATGGAAAAGGAGGGAGGAGGAGCATGTAAACGAGAACGAACAGCTTGAAGAACTGGGGGAACTTATATAGATGAGAACTGGAAGGAGCGTGTTTGGAGGCGTGGTCCCGCTCCTGAAATTGCAACACTTATCTCCAGAAAGCAGATTCCAGGGTCAGAATCGAGCTGGTATGTATACACATGTAAATGTGTTAATAATGTCTGTTTAAACACTTTCCCATGACTAGAATAAAATATCTCCCTCTGCTGTTAATGCAGCTTACTGCAAATCCTGCACGTGTGCCTCTTTGACATTTTGGAGAAGCAAAGAGTGAAATGGACACGGTGGACCGGCGTGTCCGTTACACGCGCTGTCGTGATGTCAGGTTGCTTCAGCTGTGCCAATAAGATCACTGTTCATTAGCCGAGTCATGAAAACAGCAGTTTCTGTGCAGCGTTTTCTCATCTGACGAGAGGAGAAAACTTTTTCAAATGATCTTCAAGAATAAAGAACAAAGCTGTACGAGCTTCAGGGAGATTAGTTTTACTAACTGTATGAAGTCAAGATGAGAGGTGAAAGAGTGCGACTGATGACACGGCTGCTGACAAAGCTTGGAAAGAGCTGTACTGTGTCTCTGTGACTTACAGACAGCTGCACTGAGCCAGTCGAGTGGCTCAGACGTGTGTACTGTACGAGCAGCGTAGGATATTTAAAGTGAGACGGCAGTAAGGTGTACGGTGGCAAAATCTCACAGTAATGAAATGTACACATGAACTGTTCACAGATGAGCAGCAGCTCACAAAGATCACTGCTGATTATGATTGTTATGGTAATCATGTGTTTTATTATTGCTGTCACTTTATTTTAGACTTTTGTGAGGGTGAAATCACAGCAAACAGCCTAAAGTACGCAGGAGAGAGACTCAGTTCAACTTTATTTATACAGCAACAAATCACAACAGTACAGTCGACCCTACAATAACGCACACAGAGAAACACATAACAATCATGTGACCCCCTGTGAGCAGCACTTTGGCGACAGTGGGAAGGAAAAACTCCCTTTTAACAGGAAGAAACCTCCAGCAGAGCCAGGCTCAGCATTACAAAATAAGATGACACATCTAAATCACAATCAGGCTACACTGTGGATGCTATTCAACACTTCACGGCACTTTGCAGGAGACAGAGTACAGCAGACGTCTCTGCAGGCAGGTCGTCAATATCACCCAAATGTCAAATGAATCATTAACTCAGCTTTAATTCACTCTTGATTCACGGCAGCGCTTGAATGAGTTTACACCCACTCTGACCCACGGCTGAGGCTCACAGCTCTGCACGGCGAGCACGCCTGACTCGGATCAAGGGAATAAACAAAGGGCTACGGCCTTTGTTGTGTTATTATCATTATTAATATTTTTATGGACATTAAAACTTTTATATAACTGCAACAGTTTGCATGTTCAGATTGACAGCATATAGATGTGAGTCGTTTTGTGTTTCTACCTTAGACTTAAACTCCTCCAGTATTCAGTGAACATGTTATATTCAATGTGAATACACAAGGCTGTGAATCTGTTTGCTATAGAAATAAAAGTGCCATGGTGGTGATGTTGTAGCTGTTGGTATTATTATAAAGACGACATGCTGAGGTCGGCTGTGAGCGTGTCACAGATGAATGAGCCCAGCTATGTTCAGAGCACTTTGTAAAATGGTCACATGATGTCATGCAGGAGGAGAAAAAGAGGCGTCTAAATTAAGTCAGCTGTCTAAATACGAGTTAATGGGGTGGTCCACATCTCATCCACATGGTACTGAACGAGAGTCATGAGCCTTTCACACCACCCCCTTTAAAAACACATCACAAATCACACAACAGCACACACACACACACACACTGCTTTTAGCATGTGAGCGTGCTATAGCAGACCTTCAAAAGGCTCCAAAGGACAGTTCATTAGCAAAGTATTCATCCTGGGAATGAGCCACAGTGCGAAGTATTTACATCACAATCAGCTCGGCTGAACTCTGCTCGCACAGCCGGATCGAATAAACAGCTAATATCTCGCTGCCAGTCAGTGGAGAGAGAGCACTGTTTATAGCCGACTGTCTGTCCCGAGAAGCACTGAAAGCTTCAAAATCTGCCATCAGAGCATTTCACTGTTCACATCTGATTCTTCCAGCGCCACGGATAGATAAACACTATCTTTATGTTTATCTTTGGGTCATAATGAGTTCTTTCATAATCGTATTTTTAATGAAAGAAAGTGTTGACTGGTAACGTGTTGACTGGTTTCATCTTTCAATGGTTTAAAGTGTTTCTAAACTCTGTCTCTCAGTCTTTTCACGTGGTTCACAGTCTGCAGGGACATGAGACCCGAGCAGGTTGTTACTGGATACGGTCCATGCCTCAGTCACTGCACAGCTGTGAAAACCTGAAGCAGCCTCACATCTGGCAGCATCGGCCGGCCCAAAGCAGCAGCAACGTCACCCAGGCTGAGGTGACTCTGGCTGTCACCAAGAGTCACCCAGGAATCAACCTCATCCCAGGTGCACATGGCAAATGTGTGCATGTGCAAGTGTGTATATGTCATTGTAATTATAGAACACGCCCATTTTTAACCACGGTGTACAAAGATTCACAGTATCTTGGACTTCGTATCTTACCTGCCTCCTCCAGCCTGCTGTCTTATATCCAGACTGCAGTCAGAGTCATCATTTTGATGGTGACGCAGAGGAAACCCTGGCTTCTGCTATCATTCATACTCCCAGCTCGTCATCACCTGTCCTGCCCAGGTATCCCAGCCTCACCACGCTCTAGTGCACACTAGTGCTCCCCGATGGGCCTCCTCTTCAGTTTCATGCTGTTTGGGCATCTCTACCATTCAGTGTTTTTCCTATTCCCTGCACATCATCATATGAAGGCCAGGCCTCTCAGTGACAGACACAAGCCTGACCCCTGCAGTTTCCCTGATGCCACAGGGTCAGCTCCACCTGACCCTTCCCACTGCTGCACATGATGCCTGCTTACCATCTCCGTGACAGACTTTGCCTCTTTCTTGTCCGTCCTGCTTGGCCTTGAGAGGGGTTCCCACCCCGACCTCCCCTCTGGCCCCAGAGTTATGATTCTTTGCCTCCAGAGGGTTTCGGTCCCTGTCATCAACTTCCTGCCCTGGGAGCATATCTTATCTCAACCCCTGGGTCATCCAGCTGAGCTCTTCTTTTTACTAGACTGCACTAACGGGGATTTCAGTCTCAAACTGGTGTCAGACAGGCTCATTAGATGAAGAGCCCCCTGTCCTCTGCTACTCATATATCAGTGCACAGAACTTTTTTATCTCTGTATAACAGCATCCCTGTTTAACGACTCTTTAACATGAACTTCTGTCATGCACGGGTCACTGAGCTTTTGACCTGTGAGGCAGTTTGCCTGTAACATTGCCATTTCAATGGAAGATTTTAAAAATAAGGTAAAGCCATATCTGTTTACACGAATAAACCAACAGATACTTTTTTCTTTCAATTCTGTATTTCTCTGAATCTTGTTATTGCACACGCTCCAACGGCAGACGTGGGGGTTATGAGTAAGGAGCCAAGATGCAGCCACTGCTGATGTGAGTGAGCTTTATTATGGAGAGGGACATACAACAAAGAGCGAGGGTGGCGAGAACAGAACTGAGAAATAACCTAAACTGGGAAAAACCAAGAATTAAACAACAAACCTGACCACAAGGAGGCGGCGAGCAGAGGTACATGAAGCACAGAGGAAAACGGAGACACTCGGGGAGAAAACACAGGGCTTATATACTCACAGGAGCAATCAGGGAACGGGAGACAGGAGGGCAACACAGGTGCGAGAAGTCATAGCTGAGGAGACAGGGGAAACGTAACCCGAACACACTGCCATAAGACACGGACCTTCACAATAAAACAGGAAATACACAGAGACGCAGACCTGAGGAGCACAGACATGACGGGCTGGGAAAACATGGAATAAAACACAAGGAGGGGAAACCCAACAAACTAAACATTTAGGACCGATAGAATAACTCCACACGAACACATGAACGTAACATGATACAGAAACACAAGGAAACAGAGAACGCTGGGTCAAAATGGCCCAGGACCACGACACATCGCATTTACTGCACAGAAAACTGACATGTTGCCAGAGTAAACTGAGTTACTTTTGTATGGCTCTTTTACCACCCCTCATTTGACATCACTGGTATTTTGTGTGTGTGTGTGTGTGTGTGTGTGTGTGTGTGTGTGTGTGTGTGTGTGTGTGTGTGTGTGTGTGTGTGTGTGTGTGTGTTAACAGGGTGGAGTGTGAGTGAGCAAATATGAGACAGAGAGAAAAGCCCCCTCCCTGAAGGCCAGGCCCACCACATTAGGTAGTAACCACAGAGCCTGTTGGCCAACACTAACAGCTGAAACGCCTCGGTGAGTTTAATGCTCAGTTAGACACCATCCTGCAGCCACCACACCCACACCCACACCCACAGCAGGCCTAAATCCCCCTTTTCCATCTCCCTTTTATGTTGCTCGAGCTGCAGGTAAAGAGACAAACAAGATGCTTAGCACGTCACCCTCATTTATCCTGACGGGGCTCGTGCACTACGCACTACATTTGCACACTTTTCTTTGGTGAATTCAGTGACGTCACAATAACTTTGCTTCCAATAAATTTGCAGCTCAGTGCAGGACCAGATGTTCTGCATTAGCATCTTTGCTAGCAAGCACTCCCAGTGGAAGGAAATGCGCTGCTGTCAGAGGTTCACATATTTGTACTGCAGACAGAAATCTGTTGCTCCTTTACATTTAAAATATATTGTTTTACAGCATGTGAAACATCTCACATGTAACATTCACAGTGTGATCAGTGGGGCATAAATGACTCGTTATAACAGTTTGTACTAATGATAAAAATGCACATACAGCTGATGTTACATAATCCTCATATTCACAAGCATGTCACCAGCATCCTGCACGGCTTCGTGGTCCTAACGCTGACATTAACAGCCTCAGACGTTTTATTGTCATTGTGGGAAATTTCTCGGCACGTTGCCCAATGTATTGAACAGAATCGATGGTGACAATCAAGTCAAACAGAAGAGGAATGTTAATCTCATGAGGGAAATACTACAATGACCAATCAGATAATCGGATTAATAGGGGGCAGGAAAGTGTTGTCCCGCATTAGCCCCTCGGTCTGAGCATGAACAAATGCACAGATGTTATCATCAAATTCATATGCCTCTTTGGTTCCTCCTTTGGCTTTTTGTCATGTGGCCCAGAATCAAGCAAAGAATTCAACCACACTCTGGTACGGCCCAAAGCGGGAGTCTTTTGTGCGTCCTTGACCATTATCTCCATCTATGTTTCTTTCCGACATCAAATGGGCGACTGGAATATGCACTGGAGCCGTGTCATGCATGTGTTGAAACTAGGCTGTAGCACGATTTAAGCACTAACGTCTTCCAAATGTGCTGTGACACACTGAAGAATGACATCATGAATGCATAAACCATTTTGTGCTGGAGCTCTGTGCAGTGGAAAGTCCCTCTCTTTCTGGTGAGAAGCAAAAGCAGTGCATAACACTCGCCTCTGACCTCAGCCACCTCCAGAGAGGCAGAGCAATCAGAAGGACCTGTTCCCATGTCTAACTGTGTGTGTCTGTGTGTATACGTGTGCTGGTACATCCATATGGGGATGTGGACACAAATGTGTATGCGAATGCATATGTGTGTGTGTGTGTTCCCACCAAGCAGTCGTGCAACAGGTGCAGCTGATCAACTAATCCGCCTCTCTCTTAGAGGAATTTGCAAGAGGAAAACTGCACTCCTCTCCCAGTGGGAACATTTGCTTCTCGTCCATTTGTCCTCGCTCCAGACAGAATAGAGAGATCTCAGCTGCTTTCAGGATAGACGTTCCCATCCATCAACCTCCACAACTCCCAACTCAAAGCTGAAGTCCCTAACCGACTTAGGTGCAGTCATCAAAAATTCATAAAAATCACACAAGATTTGGACCAGTGCATGAAGGGGAACCCGGGCCTGGGAATAATTTAGTATTTAGTATTTATTTATTTATTGTCATTGTCAAGAACAATGAAATTGCGTTTGGGGCTTCCATACAACCCAAAAAAAGAAGAAAATAATAAATACCCCTTAAAACCCAAGTGTACATATTTAACCCAGTGTGACTCCAATGCAATAAGACAATCCTTAGCAATAATGTTCGTAGAAATTCAGACAAAGACCTGAGAAACATGACAAAATACAACAATGCAACCCATTCAATATTATTGTACTGTGAGATATGATATCAGATATGATAGTTATCTATTTAAGAAAGAGGGGGGGGGGGCAGGAGGGGGAAGAGAATAAAGATATGATGCACCAATGCAGACCAGTTCATTGCTATTAAGAAGTTGGATATGGTTATTGTCCGTGAGAGGGGGGCAGAGAGTTCAGGAGCCTCACAGCCTGTGGATACAGGCTGTTGGCCAGTCTGGATGTTCTGGCCTGTATAGACCTGTACCTTCTCCCTGAGGGCAGCAGATGGAAAAGGTGGCGCGCAGGGTGATGTTGGTCCCGCAGGATACTGTGCACCCTCCTCAGACAGCGAGTGGGGAAGATATTACTGATCTCTGGCAGACTTGTTCCAATAATTCTGCCAGCTTCTTTCACCACCCGCTGGAGTGCTTGCTGATCGGCCTTGGTGCAGCTGGGGAACCACACTAGAAATCCATACATCAGAACGCTGCTGATGGCACAGTTGTAGAAGTTCAACATCAGAGATCTGGGAATGTGTGCGCTCCGCAGTCTCCTCAGGTAGTAGAGGCGCTGTTGGGCCTTCCGTACAACTGAGGTGATATGGTTGCCCCAGGACAGGTCCTCGGTCACAGTTACCCCCAAGAATTTAAAACCAACTGTGTTTTCAGATTTGTTTAGTTTCAAACACTGGATTGCTGATTTGACTGAACTGGTGGATTGTCATGTTTGTCCATGATCAGGCACATGACCACTAGAGTTTCTAGCATTTCCCCTCTTTCACATTTGATAACCCTCTAAATCAGAGGTGTGGAACTCCAGGCCTCGAGGGCCGGTGTCCTGCAGGTTTTAGATCTCACCCTGGGTCAGCACATCTGAATCAAATGATTAGTTCATTACCAGGCCTCGGAAGAACTTCAAGACATGTTGAGGAGGTCATTTAGCCATTTACATCAGCTGTGATGGATCAAGGACACATCTAAAACCTGCAGGACACCGGCCCTCGAGGCCTGGAGTTCCCCACCCCTGCTCCAAAGTTTCAGTCATCATCAGCAATTACTCCAATCCTAATGCGTTCACACTCATACACATCTAAACGTTCATAAAGTTTGATTTGGCGGGGTGGACATTTTGGCTATGTTCACATTGATTTAATAATAATGGATTGCATTTTTATAGCACTTTTCGGGGCCTCAAAGCACTTTACAATTCCACTATTCATTCATCAACTTTGAGGACACAATGACCACTTGCTCCCTAATATATCCCACTCATGAACAGGTGCCATGATGAAGAGACACCGAGTGTTCCTCACCTGTCCGTGCTCATAGTGTTTGAGGTCTGCATCTGTGAACGTAATCCTGGTGAGGTCAAAGTTAAGGCTTCAGACTGCTACTAATAGTTAGTCCAGACATGTTTCTCTGCTGTCGCCGCCCAGAGAGGATGATGCACAGCCAGTCACAAGGATTCAACTCAAAGAAGCAAAGGTTTGTTTCAGACAGTGGGTGAACTGAGGGTTTGCACCAAGGAGCAGTATAAGATACATAAGGATTATTTTGAACGGTGAATCATGCAAAGCTACTCTAGGAGAGTCCAAGAATAAAAACATGAGGTTGGACATGAGGACAACATGTCCCCTTTAAAACTGGAAAAGCGAGGGAACTGATAGCCTGGCTTCTCTGAGTCATCACACTAATAAACGTATTATGTATGGCTTTTTAATTAAAACTGAAATGAGAGTCTGTGGCTTCGCTGGTGTTATGAGTTGGACTATTTCTTGGCTTGTTGGAGAGACTTGCTGGAGTCATCTTGTCATTCCTGTGTTACTGCAACCACCCAAAAAATAGATTGTGAAAACCACATAATCATCAATCTGTTCCTTTCAGCATGAAGTCTTGTTTCTTTATCGCTGCGCTAAGTGTATCCAGAGCAGTTTTAGGGAATATATCAAAACTAGCAGAAAGAGAGCCAAATCTTTGTGCTCATCACAGTAACCTCTGCAGTTTGTCAGGACCAGAGATGGGCAGTAACGCGTTACTTGTAACGTGTTACTGTAATCCCATTACTTTTTTCAAGTAACGAGTAAAGTAAGGGATTACTATTGCAAAAACAGTAATTAGATTACCGTTACTTTCCCGTAGGAACGCTGCGTTACTGCGTTACTAAAACCGTGATTTTTTGCGAGAATGTCTCACGACAGTGACGTAAGCGAGTGCGACGTTCGTGACAACAGCTGTGTGCAGATCAACAATGGATCACATATCGAGTGCAGAGAGAGTATGAGCGTGCAGCGTTTAAAGCGTGGAAGTACTGACCTTACTTTGAGTTTGATTCCATAAAAAGTGACAAAAACATTAGTGTCCGCTGTGCGTGGGAAGAAAACTTCTTTTTACAGCGAAAAAAACCCCTAAACTTCCAACAAGCACCGAGTAGCTACGACGTAATGGGAAACTCACAGAGAAACTCGCGGATTCTTCCACTGACCGCAGCACACCTGCACCAGGGTAAACCTCCGCCTACCCCACTCCTGCTTTACAGGTGAAAATAGAGCAACAGGACCGCTGAGTCTTTGACTTTATTTATTTTCTGCTGTGTTTTACTTGCATCTATTTGAAAGACTGAGTGTAAACACACAAAATATTTTATTTTATGTGCTGGAATGTGCAGAAAATAGGTTTAAATGTTAAACTAATTTCTTCCAGTCAGAGAATGTTGCAGATAATTTAATGTTTGCTTGATGCATAAAGTTAAAAGATTAAAACTAATAAAACAAGTTTTAAAAAGAGACTTTTCCATCTAATTACATTTTGTATGATGGATTATGCAGAAAAAGTAGAATTGGGCTGAAAGATCTATCGCTTTATCACCTATTCAGGTTGTAAATCGTGTTTTTAAAAAGTAACTAAGTAATGAATTACTTTTAAAATAAGTAATCAGTAAAGTAACGGGATTACTTTTTTGGGGAAGTAATCAGTAATTAGTTACTGATTACTTTTTTCAAGTAACTTGACCAACACTGGTCAGGACCGTTCTGTTAAAGCCTGCAGGCTGAAACAGGGAGGAGTGACAGCTTTGGCAAAATAAAGTTAAGGGTCAGATAGTAATGCTGAAATGACAGGAAACAGCTTTTTGACAATAACAGAGAGTGTTTGCACATGAAAATCCTTGAAAGATATTCCACCATGGGAGAGCCCTCGAAGAATAACAAAAGGTGACAAACAGGGTGCTTCAACATACCAGTGTCTGTTAGATTAACCTCCATCCCTCTCATCCATCAGCGAAGATATTTCAGTAGATGGTTTGGTCTTCCTTTTATTCCTCCACCAGTTTTTCCGTGTAATGCAATAATCATTCCTCTTCTTGTTCCCTCCTTCTACGTCGTCCTTACTTGTTGTAGAACAACTGGTGATGAAATTATTACCTGAAAGCAGCTGTGTCTCAGGAAAAGAGGATGGTTATATAACAGTGCCATACAATTCCTTCATGGTAATTAGCATCATGGAGGAATTGATGAGGTGGTCTTGTTGGCACACCAGCCAGTGCTGATATGTGGTAATATATCTGTAAACTCCTCAGATACTCTAACTTTCCCACAGAAGAGTGTCCACTGAGGTTTCATCAGCTCATTTACCAAAAGAACGACACGAGAGAGCGCTGCATCTGTTTGGCCCCGTCAGTATCAGCTGTCACTTTGTGCAACAGCCTCTGCATAGAAGACAGCGCATCATACTATTTCAGTAAGTGTTATGTGTCAGTGTGCATGCAGTGCTTTGGGTTTGTCATCATTATCTGTGTCTTTAGTGATTGTTTAAGAATCTCACTTGTTCTCACTCATGGCATCTAAACCCTCTCTTACTGAAACGATCTCTCTGGACAGCTCTTCCAAGCTGAAATGCTGCCATCTTCTCACCATCTTGAATGACATCGTCACCTTCTGTGACGATCAGCTGTTCTCCCCTGATGACATTCAGCTCATCTGTTTGCTTTGAGGTTATCATGGTGGAAAGTGCTTCTCCTCTAACTGACCTTCCAAATTAAACCAATACCTCAAAGGCTACTTACCATCACCTCAGTCCGTTTACGAAATCTGCTCAGTATTCATCGCTGCTGTACTCAAACAAAGTAAAACTAGCTCGCCAGGCAACACCGTTTCCATCTTCTATTTCCAGATTAACTCACCGCTAAGCTCTTACTAGCCACTGGGCCATTACCTCCAGCTTTGAATATCCCAGCACACTTTACCTTCAGAGCTTTGTTTATCACTGAGTCCAGCCTGGTTCCTCTCAAGCTCACATCCAGTTCTGTCATCGCCATCCCAGGAACTAACCAGGAACTAACCAGGAACTAACCAGGAATTTCTGGATAAGTTAGTTAATTAGAACTTCTGTGTAGGTCTCATTGTTCAGTCTTGTCGACAGCTCTGAATCGCCTGGCCGTCAACCAGCTGTGTCATCACTGTAACTCAGCGCATGCTTGTAATGATGCATGCGTTTGATCTCACTACACTTGGATACATTGTCCACTCGTACCACTCCTTCCAGTATAATTGTGACAAAGGTGAAAATTAGCTTGAGAAACATTTCTGTGTATGAGGGAAACATCTGAATATTTTTCAGTACAGCTGGCCATTTTAACATGAGAATCTCTGTGATGCAGCGTCTTAATTTCTTTAACCTTGGAGGTCATCTTATAAAAGATGAATGTTAATAAAAAGTTTAAAGTAGTGTGCATCCGGTGTTCAGTGTTGGTTTATTCCCGGCTGCTTTTCAGCCTCCCGCACATAACATGTTACACACAGCTCTCAGTCCATTTCCTCCAAAGCGTGGCGTGAGGTGCACCTGGTGAGCTGTGTTAGGCCTGGGTGGTCATTCAGTGTCTCCAGTCTTCCCACCTTTACCTGACCGAGCTCAGCAGATGATGTATGAAATGTCTTTAAACCTGAACCAGCAGGGCGCGTGTGCTGTTTTACCACAGTGAGATATCGTATGACACGATTAACTGAAACCCAGAGACACCAGAGTCGTTGTTACAGTCTTTGTCAGCATGAGGTTTATGTTTCCCAAAGCTTCTGCCTCTTCCTGCTGCAAAGGGACCTTTGTTTCTTGCTCTTGATAGCTTAAGGCTTCTGCTTTGGCAACGATGAACGTGATGTTGTGTGGAATTTTTTAATCAACATCTGTTTTGTGCAACAAAACAAAGCAGCATTGTGTGACTGATTTTCCAGAGTCCTCGTGATTTCTCACTGATCAGTCTGTGTGTCGCTGACTGCGAGTAGCTCGAAACAGAGCGTGTTGATGGCTCAGAGGAAGAAATGATTGAAGTTAGTTCAGAAAATGCAACGTTTAATGATTAACGTTACGACACTTAATGCTGTGGGACAGATGTTCAACAGAGTCGGTGTTGTAGAATACAAAGAAACCTGGAGTTGTTCCTCCATCAGTCATAAATATTAAGATTATGGAGGGCTTTTTTTATAGAGTAACAAACAACTTTTCGCAGGGCAAATGAGGAACCTCTAGATTAGTGCATTAGTGCCATTTCCTCTCCAGCTTGTCGGTTACCTGCTTTAAGGAGTCAAACGTCTGATTTGTTCCTTTCTTTTTCACAGGAGCCACAGTATCCAGGCTCTTACACAGTGAGGATGTGACACTATTAAAAAACAGTTGACCTCTGTGGGAGTGAAGCTTAGGTAACTGCACCGTAGAGTGTTGGCACATGGCTCATTACAGCGTCAGGACGAGATCCAGAGAGTGACTCAAACCATGAGTCGGTTCTTCCACGTGTCAGTTGAGTCGATTATTACATGGTTTTCTTGTTTTTTTGTTTTGTTTTTTCGCCTGTCCCGTTTGGTTCTTTAGCCATCAGAATTATTGTCTGAAGGCCAAGACAGATGCCCAAAGGATTTACTTTACCAAATGGATCATCACAATCTTGCCGTATTGATCCATTTGATTGACCTTTGTTACTATTATTTATTTATTTATTTATTTTATTTTAGGTTATTACAGACGGGACAGACATGACTGGGGGATAGGAAAGGGAGAGAGAAAGAAAGAGAGGGAAAGCAAAACAGAGGGGAAGAGGAACAGCGAGAGAGGACACTTTAAAAAAGAAGAAAAAAAATCGCCTGGATCACCTGTTGAGACGGAAAAAAGGGAAAACAAGCAAAAAGAGAGCAACACAATACACACAACATCATTGCAATAACCTAAGTAAATGTCAGTAACAGTAAATACTAAATATTGAATGTTATTGTGCAGCACGCAAGATCAACAGCGCACAATGTGCTGTGAGGCAGCAGCCAAGGAAGGTGTAGTTTGTGTCTGTGCACACCTGTGTGCATCAGCACGCTTGTATTCAAAAGGTTTCTCCTGTAACGATCTGCTAGGGAGTGTAGGGAGCCATAGCCCCGCCCCCCAGGGCATGAAGCCGGCATGGAGGAGATCCAGGCTCCAGATATCCAGAGGCCCCAGAGTATGAGGACCCAAGGAGGACCATCGGAGGGGCATCCGTGCCACCCTCATGGGAAGAGCTGAGGAGAGCCCCAAACGAGGGGTCACCCAGCAGCAGAAGCCAGAGGGGGCTGCAGTGACGTGCCGTGGGCTCTGCGGGCAGCCAGCTGTGCCAGAGTGAACCGAGCCCCAGGCCCAGAGGCCAGAGGCCTGAGGGCCCCCTGGAACGGCCCGACTGAGCCACGGGCACCAGGCCCACCAAGCAGCCACCGGGAGTGAGCCGGTACATACTTGAGCGCCCAACCCAGGACACGAAGAACCACCAACGCACTGACGCCTGAGGGCATCAGCCACTGGCAGGGAGAGTGGAGGGGGGAGAAAGGCCTCCATACTTTGGAGGGCCTGAGATGTTCCCAGAGGGGCGGAGTCTAAGGCTACGTTCACACTGCAGGCGAAAGCGCATCAAATCTGACTTTTGTGACCCTCTGCGACCATCTATCCGATCATGGTGTGACAGTGTGAACGGCACAAATCCGATATTTTCAAATCCGACCTGGGTCACTTTGGTATGTGGTCCTGAATCCGATACATATCTGATGTTTTAGAAAGCGGCTGCTGTTTGATGGTCACGTCGCATTAAATCCGTCTTTTACGTCACTGACACAAGACAGACGCCGATTATCAGCGCCGGAGAAGACATCGCGAACGCTTCCTGGCCATCCAGTGAAACTGTTGGGAAGACAACGTTGGAGAAACGTGAACATTTTATTTGTAAATGTATAATCTGCAGATTCTGACAGAAATCTGCAGCTATCCTCTGAAGCAGCGCTCCTCTAAAACAGCAATAAGGATCCTTATTCAACTCACTTTCAGTTGGCTGTTCGCTACACACACACCTGTGATTCTGCTGGGTCTCTGCTGGAAACACACGGTACTCCACTCACATCTGGATCACTGATCCTACCACCCTCTGCTGAACACTTTCTCGGCCGCCGTCCCGAGACCCCTGCTTCCCTCTAAGCATTCACTTCACCACGATTCACCGCCTGTCAGTTACTCTCCAACTTCCACTCACCCCACTTTCCCTGAGTCTGCAGTGGTTTCAACACCTGAGACTCTCACTCCAATCCCACGTCCCAGTTATTCCCCCCAAGTTAAATAAAGTTTGATAAGTAAACCAGCCTGTCTGTTGAGTCTGCTTCTGAGTCGAATCCATGTACCGGCCTGTCAGCCTTGTAATAGCCTGGGGATCGGGTACGAGGCAGTGCCAGGCCATGGGGGCTCAGCCTGTGTGACGGCTGGTAGAGATGCAGGTGTCCAGTCAAAGTCTCCACAGGGATCTTTGAAGACGCCTTCCTATTGGAGGAAAGTCTTCATCCAGGGTGCTAAAATTGTTGGCCACCTGGATGTCACGGGAGCATGGGAGCACTTTTTCCAGTGCTTGCTCTTTTCGACAGTCATCCAGGGCCAGGTCTGCGATGAGTGGGAAGTGGAGCTCACCTAATTTGGATCTGTAGCCTGGGATTAGGCTAGCGCTGGCCATGGCACAGTAGCACTGAGCTCTTCTCTGGTTGTAGAGTGATTAAGGCAAAGCTTTGTTTACAGATTATGCACCCAGGCAGGGTGATTAGCCTAGCGATTAGCCTAGCCACCCGGCTAGGAAAAATCCAACCAAACAAACCTGCCCAGATCAAGATGCTCAGTGGACAAAATCTGAGTGCCCAGTTTTTACAGTTTAACGAGAAACATAAGAATCTGAAACCAAAGCTAAATGAATCATTTAAAACAGGAAAAACGACTGTAAATACAGGACATGCTGTGAGACCAACACAACACTGATACACAGAACAGGTTCAGTAACATCGATTACGTGTAGTAACGAGTGTTTTTAGTCGCCGGTCACCGCCCACAGGCTTCTCTTTCACTGCAACTGCAATAAATCATCAGTTAAACAGAGCAGAGTCATTATTAATGCTTTAAGGGTCAACTATGCTTCTTTGAACAGTTCAAACCATCCTGGCCGGTTTTCCTTTATTAAAGCTGTAATTCAGTATGTGTTAAACTAGTAACCCAGAGACTAATTCTTGGGGCTTAAAGTTAACAACAAATGTACGTTTATTAAAAATGAATTCTTATTTTGACATATCTAACAGGAAAAATAGATGGTTAGAAACTCGTGCTTGTTTTCACGGCACTTCTTTAATGACTTCTATGGGAGCAGAGTTAAACTAGCCTTAAATTAATGTTGTTAAGCCATAAATGAGCCGTGTAGTTTAAATGTGGGTGATCCTCTTGTTGCCTTCATAGCCCTTTGACAGTGATGTCACAGAAAGGCCTTTGCAGGGATTTATGGATGTTATAAAGTCATAAATGTCAATCTGACTCCTGTGAGTGGAGGTCCAAAGGTCCTCCTACCTCCACCTGCTGATGTAATCTCACAAAGAAATGTGAGGCAGCTTTAGAGTGGGCATTTGTGAATGAACAACACCATAAAACTAACAGCAGACATGAGAAAGAGCCGCTTCTTTTAAAAAGCAAAGCAGCTGATGCTGTAAAGCCTAGCTTCATGTTGCAGCAATGCAAAGCTCTAATGTTATTCTCTCATATGTGCACACATGTGTTTCTGTATACTGACATGTGCAACACGTGGGGTGATGAGAATACCCGTATTTCATTTCAGGGATAATAGTATAAGAAATGTTGATGATAATAAAAGAAATGCTGCAGATGTACATCAACCCACGGTGCTGCTGAGCAGGCCAGGAAGGACTCACTGATGAGTAAATCATCTGATAGACTCGACTGTTCATCCACAGAGGATCTGGTAAGTATGACACATGTGTTTGTGACTGATGACATGCTTGAATTCAACAAACTGCTGTTGCTGCTGTAAAAAACATAAATGACATCATGTTTTTTAAACCATATCCTGAGTTGAGAGTCCAAAAGCCGTTAAAGGAATAGGCACTGGCTAACATGTTAGAAGGATGATAACGGGCATAAAGGTTTTCCTGGAACCATATGGATCCAGCAGCGCTCTGAACAAAGTGTGTTGGATTGTAACTTTATGAAACTGTCCCTGACAAATACACACACGTCTGCATCTTTACACACCTGCTGTAATCGCTTACAACTGAATGGTACGCAGCAGCTCTGAGTGAGAGAGTGCCTGAACCTGAACCCTGATCTTTTCCAAAAGGATTGGAAATGTCCAAACAAGGTGTTGGTGAAAGCAAAAGAGAAAACAAAAGGAAAAACTTCAGACCTCCTACATATCTACCTGTCCACACGTCTAACGTCGCTGCACAGTCAATAAGCACAATGCTGAAGGACACCCTGTGCAGCGATGTGTGACAACCTGTCAAAGCTGTTGTTTTCCTTAAGGCACAGCAATACTTATATAAACACTTTGTTTTGCTATTGGCTTGCATATGGAGAATTATGTAATTCTACTGGTTTCAGTATCAGCTGATACACGTCTTGTATCTGGACATACTCGTATGACAGTGTGCAGGTCTCAGCTTTGGTTAGCCTGAAGGTTAAACCACTAGTTTTGGAGGAACACTTTTAGATGCAACATCTTACAGCCTACTTTGCCTGAAGCACATTAAGGCCTTATCAGACAGAAAGTTGACATTTAGCTCTCGAGCTCATTTTCTTCTTTCCAAGAGGCTGAAATGAGGTTTGACTTCATCATGTTTTCTATTAAAAAAAAGTAAATGGGCTGCTTTGTAGGAGAACACATTCTCTACAGAGATTACCCCGATGATTGGATAGAAACTTGCACTCCCTCTCTTAGATGTCTTTCAATTATAATAGCCAGAGTGATAAAAACAGATGCTTCCATTCAATCCGAGGCACAGCCAGATGAACAGAAAGATGGATAGACTGATGGGAGGGTGGGTGGTCTGGGCTTTCTTCAGGGGCCGTCCTTCATTATCCAATCAGCACGTTTCAAATCAGGACCCCAAAATGTTTCTTGCAACTTGTATGATTAGATCTCAGAGAGCAGCTGAGGCCTGACTCACGCTGGTGTCGCTGTAATGAGACTGCTTCTGAAAGGAGAGAGGAAGGAGAAGCAGAGCCGGGCAGATCTGTTAGGATGGATTAGAATGTGAGGCGGAGTAATAGACTGTGCAACACGGTGCAAGCCAGCTTACATTCAGAGCATCACTGCAAGATTCATGAGCGCAAATTCACATCACAGTTAAACTAGTCTGAGTGGCTTTTAAAGAAACCAGATCTATTAAAGACCAAGAGACACTAGTTCTATAAAACTTTTCTTTCTCTGATCAGATAAGAAATTCATTCACGTCTGAGTGGGTGCCTACAGTGTCTGTGGAAGCGCAGCGATGCGTCACACTTTTCACACTGATGATTGTAGGTTTCCTTTTCTTAATGCTGTGAGGAGTCATGCAGCTAAGGACGGCTGTGCATTAGGTGCTAAATCAGGCAATAATGTAAGACGAACAGGAGAAAGACTCAGGTCAGCCTTCAGCTATCAGGATTAAATGTGATGGGAATACTGATCTTTATCATCTGCCGTCGGGTCCATTCAAGTATCCACATGACGTCTGTAGCTAATGCTGCAATCCCACTTTTCAGCAGAAGAGCGACTGAGATGTGTCACTAGATGCAGGCTGCAAACAGCATCATGGAGTCTGTATGCTGCATACAAACACTGAGATGCGTCTTTGCTTAAAAATGGAACAAATTTGCTCTTTAAAACCAGCTGAGCCTGTTGTGCTGATAACGCCTGAGATTTTGGTCCAACCCAAAGAGCAACAGTCCTTTGAATTATGGATCAAACTGTTTGAATTCGGGTCTGTTAGCTCAGCTGGTTAGAATCTGGTGCTAATGATGTAAAGGTCATGGGATCAGTTGTTATACTGGCCAGAGATGAACAAAGCTTCAACTTTAACTGAGGTCATAGTGACAAATGTACAAATGGATCAACAAGAATGAGACTATTTAAACGGTCCATCATGCGTCAGTTGTCTGTACCAGATCTAGTTTACTTATTGGGAAAATGGTTGTAAAGATCAAACTAATTTGTTTGGCTCAGATGGTTAAAGGTGCTAATAAACCGAAGTCATGGGATCAGCTGCCATGTCGGCCATCGTTGGGCAGAAATATCAAAGCCAGCCATGGCTGTGATGCTTCCAAGATTGTAAAATAAGTATTATAACTTATTTTAACATAAACGTTGTCACTTTAAGCTCTTGTTGTTGCACGAAGTAGGTTTTAGACTCAACACTAATGTGGAGGTTAGACACCGCTGACATCAAGGCTTTCAGTCCAGCACATCACCACTGTGTCCACTTTCACAGCTTGGTTAATTAAGGAAAAATGGGGTTTATAAGCAGTTAGACCAAAGGCCGTTTAATCCACACGTGGAGCTACGAATACCGAGGGCACTGATTCAGACGTCTAAACCTGAAACACGTTAAATATACAGCAAACCATTTGCAGTTGTATGTAAAAAGTAACCTTTAAAAATCCAGTGTTGTGTTGAAAAATGAGTCAAAGCTGTCAGTGAACACAGGCTGTAAAATAGATGATAGTGGGCAGTTTAAAACAGAGAACAACGGTTTAAAAGTCTCTGGGGTTCAAACTTGCTTCCCATCATTGAACACCAGTTGATTTGACCCTGAAATAGCAGGAAAATGATAAAAGTTTGTACGAAGGGCTGGATACACGCCAGTTAGCTGTAACACCACGGCCACCGCGCCCATGCTGGCTAGTCTGGAGCAAGACTTAAATGACAGAGCAGCAGTGACGCCTCAACGATACTGAAGTCCATTTAGGGGCGTCTGCACTACAACACAGGTTTTAGGGTTAAGCGAGATATTCCTTCAACACTACAAATAAAAACAAGAATAACTTTACTGATCCTGGAGAGAAATCCGTATGGCGGACATCTCTCATTTGTATTTGAAAAGTGAGAAGTGTCCTGATTCGTATTTTGAGGTGAGAGACAAACGACTTGAGGTCCATTGTGCGTCAAAACAATGATTTTATTGGCTTCTTAATCCTATTGATGATCCTTAGTGGGACATGCTGCAGGCCTACCTGAAGAACGTTATGTTCACGAGCTCCGTAAATACAAAATCAACTCAAACTGAAGGATTATTAGCTTGATCGTAAAGGATGGTAAATGAGTCTAAAGTATTATAAATCTTAATTTTCCCCAGTGAGCATCAGTGAGGGATAGACGTCCTTAAGAGCAACTTTATTTCTTCTTGTTTTTTGGTTTTTTCCTGTTGGCTGGTAACAATTTCAAAACAATATTGTAGTAATATGAACGGATATTACTGGAAAACACTGAGGTTATTGTACTCGGCGCTTAAAATCCTCGAAACATGGTATCTAACCAGATGCTTACTCTGGATGGCTCCAGTAACACTGTGAGGAGCCATTTTGACCAGGATGCCCTTCTATGCACATATTAAACACATATGCAGGACTGCTTTCTTCCATTTGTGCATGAGAAACACGTTTTGTTACTCTGTGTTATTGTCTTACCTTACAATATCAAGTGACTTGATGCAGCTGTTATTGTGATTTGGCACGTGTAAATAAAATGTAATTGAATGAATATGAACATGATCATACTGAATGTGAAGCTAAAGCCTCAGAAAGGTTTAAAGCTATTTCCTGCTTTGCATTCGGTTTGTTTCATTCGTGGATGCTAGCTCTACTTGTTCTGTTTTTCTCCTGCATGTTTTCAAGGAAAATGGGCGAGTTAGCTCCGACGGCCATGGTGCAATGCTAACAGCAAGGCTTCATATCCTGTACTAACACTGAAAAGAACCTCAAGGCTTTGCTGGAACATTTAACCGACAGTAATGAACTTCTAGTATTACACTGAAAGCTGTGCTTTAAAAACCTTTTTAAAAAACGAGTCATAGCCGTCACTGGGCGGAGACTATAAACTGCTGTTCATGTGACAGACACACACTGAGACACACGCTCATTTGAAATCAGGATTAATGGTTTTAAAGTCTTTGAGTTTGTATCTTCTGTTCACTTGTACTTTAACAGAAACAAGCGCTGCTTTTAGTGCCTGTTTGATTACACGTTTGTCTACAGAAGCTGAAAACACAGGCTGGCCTGCGCTTGGTGCTAAGAATGCCAAGGTCAAAGGTCAGTCCGCATACCAGCCAGCTGTAAATACACACGTCAATGATAAACCGTTCTAGAACACGTCACACCTGTTAGTATGCACTACAATACTGCATCAGAGTTTCAGAAAATGTCACACGACTCCTGTGAAAATGAGTCTTCGCTGTTACAAGAAGGTTCAATTCTAATTTATCTTAAAGCACTTTTTCTACAAACATCTGGAACTTTTCAGACTTCGAACTTTGCTGTTAAAACAGAAAGTAGGAATGAAGGAGAAAAAGGTAAGAAGGTAGGTATTTATCTGTCATAATCAAAATACTGCAAAGCAGCAATTAAAGTGTGTATTTAAATTAGTAATGAGGTCAGAATCAGGCATGGGGAGAAGCAGGAACCTTCTGACTCCTTGGCACACAGAAAAAGAAATATTGCAACTGTCAAAATCACAGACCAAACCGTGTCCACTGCCCATGAGGGAAAACTGTGAACATGGTTCAACCTCCTCCAACACGTATCCGAGCTCCGTGAGGCACGGACAGCCTGCAGGAAGAGACGTCTGTCTCTCCGGAGTCGGCCCAGAGGTTGTGCGGCTGCGCAGCGCCTGTGTTGACCTGCGTTGGCTCACAAACATGAGGTAAAAAAGAACGTTTTGCACTGTGAGCTGCTTTGTTCATCTTTTTTTTTTCAGACACAAGTGCAACTGCAGACCAGACTGTCAGGAAAACTGGCCTGACAGCATCAACACGTGGCACCATTACTTCAGCAGCACCCATGTGTTCTCACTTTGTGGGTGCAGGTGTGAGCCTGCGGCTGCCAGCTCATGAATTATTCAGTGAAAATATTACAAATGGCCAAGAGCAGTGATCGTGCGAGGAAATAGTGAGGTGAGCCTGGTTCCACTGACTTTGTTCGATGATGCCACATTACTCCTGACAGGAACACCAACATAAAGTACAAAAAGAAACATATGTGCCGATGTCCGCTTATTACCAAAACAATTAAGGTGTTACTTTTTCAAGAAGATGGATGGAAAAACACGTGTCTGATACTATGTTGCCCAAAGTCTTCACACGCACGTGAACCTGAGTGACATCCCACTCTTAGTCCACAGGGTTCCACCCTTTGCAGCTATAACAGCTTCAACCTCAGGAATGTGTTTATGGGAACTGTGACCATTCTTCCATCGCATTGTGAGGTCAGACACTGATGCTGGATGAGAAGGCCTCGCTGGCAGTCTAATTCAACCCACAGGTGCTCCATCAGGTTGAGGTCAGGACTGTGCAGGCCAGTCAAGCTCTTACACACCAAACTCGCTCATCCATGTCTTTGTGGACCTTGCTTTGTGCACTGGTGTGCAGTCAAGTTTTAACAAAGTTGGAGGATGAAATGACCCAAAATGTCTTGGTATGCTGAACCATGAAGAGTTCTTTTCACTGGAAACTGAGGGGCCGAGGCTAACTCCTGAAAAACAAGACCGTCCCCCTCCACCAAGCTTTACACTTGGCACAGTGCAGTCAGACAAGTACTGATCCAAACCCAAATCACAGCACCAGACGGAGAAGCGTGACTTGTTGCTTCCAGAGATTAATGCGAGTAACGATACCTGGTCAGTGTTTGAGTTCAGAGTTACAGAGAACACCAGCATTCCTGTGACTGTGCTGTGTTTGAGGCGTGACACAAAAACACATCCATTTTTATACAAGTACTTTGTGTATAAAAGTACTTGTATACGTTTATATATACAAGTATATACAAGACAGAATTTTTCTGTCTTTTCAAAAATTCTCAGCCAATCAGATTTATGGACTACAAAGTTTGCTAAACTAGACTCAATAAAGTACATCTAAGCTGTCGTACTGAGTTATACTGAGTGGACATTAGAAACCTGCCGAGCTACAGATGAAACGTGATGGCTGAAATGCTTTAGGAAACATTTGTACATGTAGAACCTTCACTGTAGTGAATGATGCACAGATTTCCTGTAACAGGTCAAACGCTTTGGGCAATTTGTAGGTGTGCAGAATATTTCCTGTGCTGAGTGACTGACAACAGATAGCAGTTAATAATATTTGAACACTATCAAGAAAAAGACTTGGACTTTTAAAAGATACGACAAACTAGGATTTGTAACTTTGTAACTATTTGTAACAGTATCAGGCAGCAGCCAGTACCTGCTGACCATGATGACAGTCATTAAGCATAAAACAGCAACAAAATCAACAAAACACATTCTAACACATTTTTACTTAAAACCACAGAAACAAAATAAGTTGAAGGAAAGAGTCCCAGCTACAGAGAGAGAAGATGGGCTTCATCGTTACTTGTTTCTTTAAGTGGTGTAGTGTTTCTGGATGTTTCTCTGCTGCGCTCTCACACACAGAACAGGATTTTTATCCTTGTCACAAGTTTGTGAGAAAAAAACTGCAAAACAAATGTTCTTCTATGAATCAAACATATTTCAGCTAATGAGGCGCACAAACAGGAGGCCACTGCTCCTCCGCCTTTTTCCTCACCGTGACATCACCGCCTGTAACAAAGTCTTGATGAGCAGCCGAGGCCACGCTGTTAAACTCACCATTTGAAGAAGTCTGGCTGATTCCTCCTGACTCGCCGGCTCCACACAGCTCTGTGGTGAAACAATAACAAATATAGTGCCAGTCAATTACACAGAGGTGGTGGTGGTGGGGGGTGGTGGTGGTGGTGGTGGGGGGGGGGGTCTGGTTACAAATGCAGCTGTGGAGCTTGTTTTGACTGCATTGCAACAGCGAGGCCCAGAGCTGGTTACCAGCTAACAACTGGCTGTACTGGGAGCTAACTCTCCCCACCCCCAGCTGCTTGCTCTTCTCTCAGAAATAGGGAAACGCTGCAGTGCGTTTCCGTCCCTGTACGATACAGTCTGCACGGCTGTGCCTCACAGACCCCGCTGGATCGATTCAAAGGTCTGCAGTTACATTTCCTGTAGATTTTGCCATCACGAATGAAAACAAGCTGTTTGTGTCAGACTTCAGCTCCAATGAAGTCTGCAAACAAAACATGTCCACCCTGCAGAGTACGAGCTGCTGACTAACACAGCGAGATACAACTGCACTGTAGAATCGAATTAGTTCCCAGAACTTTAGACAAACCCGTTGCTTTAAAAAACTACGTGAAGCGACCATTAGATGATTACGTTTGGGCAGCTCCCTGTTGCATCTTATTAAAGTATGTATTATCCTTGTACTAATCAATATACTGTAGTATATAAACAGCTGTGTCACAGGAGGTGGGATCTGCAACAGACGAAGCACTAGATCTGAGCCTCGTAAATCCAAGCTGTCAAGCGTTGTGGATTATATTTTAGCCACATGACAAATACGCCAGTACTTTATTACATTTTCATAAATTACATTTCAAATGAATTATGAATAATTTCATGGAATTCCAGTTCAAGACTTTCCATTTTGGTTTTCCAAACAGGAGAAATTTCTATAAAAAGAACTGAACTGCTAGAAGCCTCATTCACACAGTGTGTATCTGTGCCTGTGCACTTCAGACATAAATACCAATGGATTCGGGGAGGTGAGGTCGATCTACCCACCTTCCCACTGGTAGAAAACCTGCTCTACCACCTTTACCTCCCAGATGGACATTAATCCAACACTAACCCTGGATGGGCGTTCAATAACCTCGTGGAGGCATCTCAAGCATTCAGGCACCACCTCTAACCTGGTTGTGGGCACAGATATAAGATATTAAGAGAAGTCACATGACTAGAGAAGTTCAGTCCCAGTTTATTTACTATTCGTTGCTCAAAGTTGAAAGTTGCAATAAATAGTTGGTATCAAAAACCATCTTTTATCTGATTGTCAGACTTGTTTTAAAGTTAATTTTTTGTCATTACACAAGGCTGCTCTCAAACGAGTCCAAATGAGTTCCCCTTTAAAGGCTGAAACAGCAGGACTGAGGACAGCTCCCTCACTTCGTTTTCACTCTGTTTTTGTCCTTGTTGTGTTACTCGTGCCATAATAACTCATGTAACTTCAGCTGTGCAAAAGAATAAATTGATCATAATATTTACAATGTGATCACCAGTACAAATAACCAGCTTTAACCAGCTGTTACCGCTCTAACTAAAGTGCATGTGGATGTCTCAGCTGACTGTAGGCTCGTGACTGTAACAGGTGAATTACTCTCATTTTATCATACAGCGCCTCCCTGCGGCTACCTCCATGAATGGAGCTTACAGCATCAGTTTGCTTACGTCGCCATCTAGAGGTATTACATGTGTCTTACACATTCGTCCAATCAGCTGGTGCCATCCAGCAGGTTTGCTGTGAAGACATGATGTGACGCCGTGATAGCAGTCAGCCAGGGAAGTGTGTGCAGGTGAATATGACTCCAAATATTTTTATATTAATTTCATTTTATCATATTTTATGTTCAGTTTTAAAGCATTTTACTGGATATGAAGATGTTGGGTTCCAGTTAAATCCTGTCATAAATAAGTATGCAGCCAACTTCCTTCCTGCTTCAGGCTGCATACTTCCTCCACCTCCTTCTCTAGCCCTGATGTCCAACCATGACTTCTGGAAACTGAAGCTGTCAAATGAAGTGTGTTCCAAAGTGCTTCAAAAACTGTACGGCAGCAAAACAACAAGCAGTCTTACGTTATGATCCACTGGGGGGCAATGGTGTGATCATTCCACACGTGTAGTTTTATGTTGCATTAAACTAAAAGTGCTCCATCTGAGCAAATTGTTTCAGGATAACAACAATAACTGTCTGCACATTACAAGAGTCCTGATTTGTCATGCACAGCAGCAGAACTCGAGTGCAAAACCACACAAAAACGTGTCTGTGTGTGCGTCTGTTGGGATTCTGTGAGCCCTTTGTCGAATGTGCATAAAACGCTTTCATTTTTAAAAAGAAATGGACTGAAGGGGGCTTTGTAGGCAGTTCCAGACGTGATTTTTGCTTCAGTCGTTTCACGATGCAAAAACAGGAAGAAGTCCAAACACCTCACAGAGCTTTTAAACACGGCTCCCTGTTCCACATCTTAAATAACAGCTAATGAAGCCTTTAAAGGGCAATCAGCTGAACCACGCATGCATGTGTGTGTGTGTGTGTGTCTGTGTGTATTCTATTATGTAATACAGAAAGGGAAACAAGAGTTGGGCAGAAGGTGGAGTGCCTCCCCCAACAAGAGCCCACAGTGTCAGACAGTACTTAAGAATGTCTGTGTCTGTATCTGTGTGTGTGTGTGTGTGTGTGTATGTGTGTGTATGTGTGTGTGTGTGTATGTGTGTGTGGAAGGTTTGATGAGAGCAGATTGCGTAACCTGCTGAAGATGAAGAACATGTGGTTTTCATGTAAATCAGCAGAGAAGCAAGACTTTAAACTCATTTACTGCCCAAAACAACAGCAGCTGGACGCATGCTGCCAGGTGGGTGGGGGTGTGTGTGGGTGGGAGGCAATAATGACACGGCAGATTTAACTTTGGGTTTTGGACAAGATGGACACTTTTAATGTTGCTATTTAAACATTCGCCTTTGTTTCATCCTGTACACAAGACACATCTTTATCACAGCGCAGCTGATATCTCAGTGTTCTTCCAGAGCGCTCTGAGTGTAAGTGTCACCTTTTTATTGGAGCAGCCAAAAATGGTCCATGATCTTCATATAATGATGCCTTCGTCTTCTTAGACACGATGGGATGTTGTTTTTTTTTGGCGTTATGTTGTGCACACGGCTGCACGTTGTTACAGGAAGTGTCAGGAAGTAAAATCTAACAAACAGTTTGAATGTCTTTATGTTTTAGTGAGGCTCCAAAGGGCAGAGCCCAGGAACCTTCAATCGACGAGCCGGTTTAAACTAGTTTGCATGTCTCATGTATGTTAGACATGCGGGATTCACACGGTGCATCGAGGTGAACAAATGCATACATGTTTGTAAGATTCTGCAAAGGGAAACTTTGAATAGTTGCACCCATTGATGTTAATGAGCAGCCTGATCAAGGCTCCGAGTTCACCGTGTGGTCGTTTTGTGACTGCAGCACCAAGAGCTGCAGTCACCTGTTCACACACACAGACACACACACACAGCTCTTTATTGTGTGCTTGAAGGACGCTGCAGGGATAGGAATCTTCCCACGCAGCCTGCTTCACCTCCTCAGCTACAGTACAAAATGTCAAAGTGCAAACAGGCTCATTGTTGACCTCACATTGTGTTTACATGCTGAGCTTTCATTAATAAAATGGTTTCAGCAAAACTGACACAGGCTTCAGCAGAGCTGCATCAGAGAGCTGCTGATCGAGAGCGTCTCGGTGCTCCGTGCTGGATGGAAACTTGGACGGAGCCCAGCCGATATTTCTTTTCCGTAGATTTATTTAGCTGTCGGCTATTTGTAGACGCTTCACTTTAATCCTTTTCTTTTTTTTACATTTACCGCCACATATCAGCAGTAGTGCTAACACACACAAGTCTTGAGTTGTTTTTTGCAGAACTGGCCTGAAGGTTATTAATTTGCAGTAAAGCTGGGATGGGCTGTAGTCATGGAAACCTGCGACCGGCTCCAAACCTGCAGCCGCCTCCAGCGTCCGGGGCTGCAGTTGCTACAGAGACTCTGCGAGGTGGTCTGGTCATGTGGGTGCGACGGCCTCTACCAAAACCCTGTGCAGGGTCACATAGAGCGTCAGCGCTGCTGTGAGCGAGCGCAACTTTACTCCTAAAACGGCACTAATCTGCCCACCCATCCCCCCACCGCACCAGGCCGCACTTTAATTAAGAGCGTTTGGAAGAAGGCAGCACGGCGGCTCACAGCAACAAGGGGTCAAACCTGCTGATTCCTCTCTGGTTGGGAATTCCAGACATGGATTTGGATGCGAGTGTGTCTCTGTAAGTGGACACTCTACAAAGTTACCTCTGCCACAGAAGTTCTGCAATGATTTTAGTGTTTTTGTTAATATTGCATCAAATATGACGAGATTTGCATTACAATCTTTAGTTTTCCATAAACATTAGAGGCGAAGAGTTGTGAGATGATGTCAAATTGAAAAGAAAAATCATGAAATCTCCTGTTTATGTTCATGAGTCCTTCTGTGATCCAGGGAACGACTCTCGCACGGTGTGTCGGATTTGTCTTGGACTGCTTGTGTTGGATGACCAGTTAGGAAAATTCATGGAATTTGGGGGGAATTACTTAATTTAAAGGCCGCTTTGCTGTTCTGCCAAACTTACCGTAGTAGATTTCAGTTAATGTTTTAGTGTTGCACGACACTGACACAAGATTAACTGTTCTGCCATAAAATCGCCTGAAACTATTTTAAGAAATCAAACCTAATAGATGTCAGTCTTCCTCTGCGGGTCCCCCGCCCCCACAGACCTCTGAGAAGCTCCCTGAATAGACTTCCAGGAACGGAGGCTGTTACTGGCACGGCTGCGCTCTTTGGGACTCGGTTATCGAAACTATGAGCGTTTAATGTTTGATCGTGTGGTACGATCAGAGGAGGCAATAACGTCCGTCAGTGCAGCAGAGCTATTTCTGTCCTGGACATTTTATATCTGTGGTGCATTTACATCACACTATCCTGCACTTTGTTTCGTCAGCTTTAGCTGGTCTGGGTAAAAGCTGCTCGGTTAGATGCAAACATCAGTAAATGTCAGTAATAAATAAAAAGCTCCAAATATCCGGTTGGTCAAAGTTCAGTGGGAGGATTTTCTGTCTTACAACCAACAATGTGTAAAAATAACACAGAACCACTTTGGACTCATCTTGATAATCGTTTCATTGATTAAAGAAAGAATTTCAAATCATATTCATGAGGGACGCAAACACTCGACCAATTACAACCTGCTGCTTTCAGAACCTGCACGGAAAGAAGTATCTGAATCGGCCTGCGTGACAGAAATGACGATGGTACGTTTGCTCTGGTCGGCGTGTTAAAGCTTCACGTGTCCGGGTTCCCCCCGTGTGCTCACGTGGTACAGTCGTGCGTTATTAACGCCCTGCTCCTCTGACTGTTCAGAGAAGCTTCTACCACACTGATACAGACCGCACAACGACACGACTGAACCGGAACATTTGGCATCAGCCGTCACAAATTCCAGTCCAAGGCCCCTTCACCTTTATGTGGCTGATGTCACGTGTTTTCAAAGCAGCTCATTCCAGTCTGAAACTGTATTATCACTGGTTTCCATGGAAGCATGATGAAACACTTTATTATTCCCAGTGATATGGGATGTTTGCTTAGGCGTTCCACAGAACATCTGCCAAGGATGTGCTCTCAGGTTAAACCTTTAATCAAATGCAGAATTCCTAGAAATGCTGGGAATAATGGAAAGTTTTCACTTCTCCAAGTGGATGTTGATTGGGGACTGTGTGACAGCGACTGCATGAGGACAGAAGAGCAGTGAAATATTAGATTTAACTGAAAGTAATCCGATTTAAAAGAATCATCTATGATCTTTACTGTGGGCTATTAGAAATCACCGGGGTGCTTACAGGACAGAGAAAGTAAAATGGCCACAACAGGGGGGATAAAGACACTATGGAAAACATATTTAACTGCAGGCAGAATTCTGGGGAGACAGTTAACGTCTATTGTAATAGAAAATCTCATAAAAGACGACGCTCACAGGTCTGTTGTAAAAAGCGTCACCTCCACCTGGGTCCAAGAAAATAATGAGTGTGAACAACAGTCGCAGATTTAACAGCTCAGAATCAGTCAGTTTATTGTTGTTTTAAATGTGAAGGTTTACAAAGACAGCACAAGCACACGGTCACAAGTTTTGGTGCAGACGGGCAACAAACAGCGAGGAGGGGAACCGAGCAGTCACACAGGTGAACATAACGCATTAGTGTCTGCGGTTTACAAAAATGTGGCTCTTTGCTGTATATGTTGGCATTAACGCAATACAAAGATGATGTCTCACATCTACTACTGAGTAAAGCAGGCCTATTTGTTTCCAGCTTCATGTTGTATTTCTCAGACTCCATTAGCGTAGCTTTGCATGATTCACAGTTTAAAATAAGCCATATTTAGCTCATACTGGGCCTCGGTACAGCACAGATCATCTGCATGAAACAAACCTTTCAAACCGACCTTCCCTCAGGAACTGAAGCAGGGAATTTGGCTGCTGTGCTCACAGATGACCATATTAGGACCTTCCTGTTTCCTAACCCTTTCATTATTGGGAAAAATGTCTCATTTACCATCATGTCTGTAAAGCCCACAGCGTGTAGTCATTTGTTTGAGAAAACTGGCAGTAAGCTTTGAGAGAATGCTTTCTGTGAATGGCTGAGAGCTTACAGGGGTTAGAGGAACACTGTAGCTGGCAGACATCAGGACGTCTCTGCACATGTACTCAGTTTAATGTCAGATATTCTACCATCACTGCCACGTAGAACAGCACGTCTTCATTCTTAGAGAAACGCTTTTCTTGCGCTGGACCAGCTGCTGTAAACGTTACACCACTAATAGCTGCTAACTACCTACAAATGGCTAACATGCTAACATCTAATGTTATTTGAGCTTGTTTTGATTGGACATATTGGTTTAGTAAAATCATAATAAAACATGATAAAGCATATACAACGAGAAAGAAGAGTCTGTAATTACGCTGATCAGTTTTGTCACGGTTGCAGCAACAGCAGGAAGATAATATGCTGTCCATCCTTCACAGCAGTCAGAGTCTGACACTGTAAAGTGTTTCAGCACGGGGGGCTGTGCTGAGGCACGGGTCCACTGCAGTCACACTGTAAGGCAGCACAGAGACATAAAAGCACTTGAGAGCAGAGGCCTGTCGTCTCCGTCGCTGGCACATCTGTCTCGATTTTATGGGCACAGATAAATAATAGTGACACACTAATATCATAGAAAGGAAAGACAGGAAGTTAAGACAAGACTGATACAAGGACATGAGTGCAAAACACAACATCTCAGTTTGTAACAGGGCGAATGTGCAGATTCAGTCACATTTGATGTGCTCAACATAAGACGGGACGCTAATAACAAATGAAGCGCCGTAACATTGCTCATAAGGACGCGCTGAGAAACTCTAACATTTTCTATGTGATCGTGAGACGCTAAGGCTGCCCGTTAAAGGCGCCAGAACGTTCAACAATACGTTCAAAGTGACTGCAGAGCATGTGCTGCAGCTCTCAGGGGAGGGTTACCAGCATCACTTCATGGTCATATATACTAGCTCAAGAAGCGTCTTTATGAACATTTTCAGAGTGCACAATAGAAAGTCCCTGAAAATTAAAAATGAAACTTGCTGAAGTCTATAAAGTGATGATGTTTGTACAGTGCGCTGTTCTGTAGGCTCCCAGCATCCATATGGGTATTATGTAGAGCAGCTAATCTATAATGGCAAAAGCACTGTCAGCAGGACAACACTAAACACGGAGCCGAGCTTCCAACCTTTCACAGATCTGACTGAACATCTGCACCCACAGCACCAAATACCTGCACACAGGCACCACAGGAAACCCCCACGGGTCCAGTTCCCACATCCCTGATGAGTCACAGCTGTTCCGGTGGTGGGAGGGGAGCTGCACAACATTAGTTGGGTTTCCTGTTGCCGTTGATCAGTTTGGTTTTTAGTCGCTGTAACTGATTCAGCCCCATTCCACAGAAAACACAGCAAAGTGCAAAGAATCACTTTTGTTCCACGACAGACGAAACTAGCTGCATCTGTGTGGACGATGACCGAGCTGCAACTTTCTGTTTGAGCTTTGAGAGGTGCAATCAGCTGTGTCATCACTTGCTTCTGACAGCACAGCCTGGAGAACTTGGACCTGCAGTCAGACAGCACAGGAAACCTCCACAGGTCCATCATCTGTGTGACAGATGATGGCAGTAAACAGCATTTATTCACTGATCTTCTCAAAGAACTTGTGTCACTATGGATGGAAAGCAGCTGATGTGAGAGGCACGATGAGCTGCTGCAGGTTATTTGATGAACATTGCTAAACACGGTTACACCTCCAGGGAGTATAATGAACTGTATCTACACTTTAAACCTGCTCAGACTGCAGTTTTGGTGGATGTAGACGTTTTGAAACCAGACACAACTTACTACAAAAACAGGACACTGCACACTTATTACGTTTTAAGTTGTGATCAGGATGAACAAAGCAAAACACCATTTACGTCTTTAAAGCCAACCTGAGGAGCGTACACCTGCTGGCTGATCACAGCTGAAGAGTTTGTCGTTACAAAGAAGGAAACCTACGTGTGCACAGTTTGTGAAATAGCTCAGTGTGACGGTACATAAAGGAGTCACAGCGAGGATGCTCACCAGACACCGAGGTGACATTAAACTTTGGACAACCCTCAACCCTGTGTAGCAACGTTGGACACCCTACACATAAAGACGGGATCTACCAGCTGGCACATCCTCATCCAGAGAATGAATGACCTTAAATACACAGCAGTCAGTGTTTACTGACCTTCTGCTTTTGGAAAATCAACTGTCAGCAGTACGATGGACCCAGCAAACAGCTTGTTCTGTTTATGCTGACAGGCTGGGAACAAGTGCAGACCTGTTGCCTCAGTGCAGCGGTAACTCATCAGTCATCAGCGTACGTAGATCAAAGGAAAAGGTGAGTAATGAAATATTGTATCAACTCTTTAGGAAAACTGGTTAATTAGTAATTCAAGCTCTGCAATTAAGCAAAGACTGAAGCAAGACATTAAAATGGATCTAGGCCAAGACACTTCCTACATCCTTCATTTCTTCCTTCCGTCTTTGTGCCGACTCCTCTTATGTTATGCAGGCATCGACTGTTAAAGGACTGTGACGTAAAACATCATCTGTCCAACCCTTCACCTCACTCAGAGGTTAGATTGTATCCAGATGTGTAACGTAACAATCACATGTGTGGCTCTGCACAGATCCGGAGCGATACTGAAGGATGAGTCAGAAACGAGCTGATACAGCGACTCTGAGAGCGCTGTGAGACTCAAGTGGAAAAGGACGAAGCAATCCTGCTTCTTAAGCTTTTCTACCAAAAGACCGTGGAGGGGAACAAGGGCAGGGTGTGAAGACCATCTGAAAGGAGTTTAATGAAATCTGGGGTGTTTAGCAGACAGGAAGAGGCTGGAAGTGGATATCGCAGGAGGCTTTACCACATCTTTAGATCTGAAC
>NC_140631.1:1547772-1580272 GCF_057382275.1 Copadichromis virginalis
ATAATATGAGACATGTGGATAAAAGTCCCAGGGGTCTTCCCATAACAATAAAACAATACACCTGATTTAAATTTGGATGATTTCCTCGACATGTCCAGATACCTTCCAGTATGACTGCTGTTTATGAGACCGCTCCCTGCAGGCTCATAAACAGCATAAAGATAGCAGCTTTCAATTTAAAGGTCCACTGATTCCACAGCGAAACTGGAAGGTCGCTGTTCTGACTGTGGAACAATAAATGATCTGGAAGGGGGCAAGAGCAGCTAGTTACCACCTGCAGTGAGTAAAGCTAACCCAGTCACGGTTATATCATCTTCATTTACAGATATGCCAGTTGGTTTGGTGACATATAAAAGAAGAGTCAGTGTGGAGATGTGGCTTTGTTAGAAACAGTACACACTACGGCTGCCACAAATTATTATTTTGATAGTCGACTAATCAGATCATCATCCACTGGACGTAAAACGTCCAGCTGACTGCACCAGCAGCATCTGCTCTTATATAACTATCATTAGCTTACAGCTGGAAGTGTTTAAGCTGCTCACTAAAAATAAAAACAGATGATAGTTTATTAACTTTTAATAAACTCCTTGCTATCTAAAATATAACAGGACACTGGAGTAAACTCTCGACCGTCTCACACTTCTGACGATCAGCTGTCTGCTGACGTTTATTCAGCTGTGTGAAAACTTTAATCTCAGCCAAACCGATTTACCCAGGAACAAATAAAACACTGAAAAAGCCAAACAGTAACATTTTTAAGTTATCTGAGTGACTCATATATCATGTTTAACCTGAGTAGCCAAAGAACACAAGGGGTCAGAAAATGATGTGCAGAGAGTTCGCTGTTCTCATCAGCTCTAGTGACCCTTGACCTCCCGGTCGGCTATAGAGCTGGTGGGTACCAGACGTCTATGAAAACGTCCGAGCACTTTGCAAACGTGATGTGTTGATAAACTAAGCAGATATTCAAAGTTTGCACAGCTACATTCTCACCTGAAAATATCTTAAAAGTTTATTTTTGGCCCAGAAACATAAACAAGAGTAATATTAAGACTAAGTAGCTGCCGCCATTGTTGGAAACTGGAACTGGCCCTGAAGGGCGAGGGCTATACTGAAACTTATGACGTCTTTATCACAACATGCTGACAATTAACCAGAATGAAACAAAACTGGATGAAGTCTTTGGCTTCGACACGCTGTAAAAACGTGTGATTTGAACATATGCAGTTTGTGATTTGACAAAACTTTATGGCAGCATTGAGACATCGTACGGCACTGCATTAAAAAAAAAAAGGTATTGTAGTATTGTACTGATCTCTCCACAACCTTTCATGATATTTTATACTGGATATGTTTACTTTTCAATATCAACTTTAACCTTGTGGAGTAAGAGTGAAGCTCAAACACTTAGCTGACCATGCCCTCCAAGGCCGAGTATAATGCTGTGAAGCCGAAGACAAGAAGTGATTCCCTGGTTGGGTCACTCAGCAACAACTGCAATCGCGCGATTGTGATAACTGGAATGCACATTTCACAGCGCTGTGGAAACTCTTTTTTACTCCACTCTGCAGTCTAAATCACCTCGAGCTGTTACTGACATCTTCAGACAAAAGTTATATCTTGAAAACTGTGGACGCTCGAATGCACACAAAAAGACAAAAAGCTAAAAGGGAGCTGTTACAGGTTGTGCTGATTCTACCGTTCATATGGCGTCCCACAGAAAATAGATCATTTTGTTTATTAATGAAGGAAATCAAATAAAAACTGAGCATGACAACAGGAAGCAGAATCTGATGTAAGAACCATATTTTGTATAATTTTATGATGAATCCTTTCTGAGAAGAAGAGGTGCGTCTGACGGCAGACAGGCTCGCTACAAAGTGGGTATATTGACCTGTTGATGTGGGGGTCCTGAAAAGAGTCCAGAGCAGTCTGCCAGCTGAGTCTGTACTTCTCTGAGCCCAACACATCTGAGACCAGATCTAGACACAGAAAAAAGATTGAGATGTAAAAACAACTCAAACTGACTGAATAAGAGCAAATACTGTAACAGGAACGATGCCGATTCAAGGATCGCGCCATAACGAGCGTGAGACGTACCTGGTACGAGTCTCATCAGACAGCGTAAAGCTTGTTGTTTGGTGTCATCCTTTTGCTGCTGGCTGCGTTCAAACACTGGGGCAGTTGGCAAAGCTCCACCAGGCCACACAGCCTCCTGGATGACCTGCAGGTACACCACCCAGTACCTGGTACATGTGAGGTTGGACACACTCACATCGAGCCATCTGAAATGAATAGAAATAAAACACAAAGAGCTTTCGGTTAATAGAAACAGTGTGACAGTGTTCACTGTCCCCATGTTAGTGTGTTGGTCCTGAACTGGAGCAACATACAGGTTTGCAAACGCACATCCACCACCTGCTGCCTCTCAGTGACTAAAGTACACCACCAGCCAAAGGTTTGCATACACCTCATCTGATGGTTTTTCTTTATTGTTACTACTTTCTACATTGTAGATACAAACTGAAGACATCAAATATATGAAGATATATGGAGTTATGTATTAATGGTGTTGGGACCATCAGGTTGGTGCACAGCTGACAGCCTCGTTTGGCAACTGTTAGTAGTATTTATTTATTGTCATTGTCAAGAACAATGAAATTGCGTTTGGGGCTTCCATACAACCCAAAAAAAGAAGAAAATAATAAATACCCCTTAAAACCCAAGTGTACATATTTAACCCAGTGTGACTCCAATGCAATAAGACAATCCTTAGCAATAATGTTCGTAGAAATTCAGACAAAGACCTGAGAAACATGACAAAATACAACAATGCAACCCATTCAATATTATTGTACTGTGAGATATGATATCAGATATGATAGTTATCTATTTAAGAAAGAGGGGGGGGGGGGGGGCAGGAGGGGGAAGAGAACAAAGATATGATGCACCAATGCAGACCAGTTCATTGCTATTAAGAAGTTGGATATGGTTATTGTCCGTGAGAGGGGGGCAGAGAGTTCAGGAGCCTCACAGCCTGTGGATACAGGCTGTTGGCCAGTCTGGATGTTCTGGCCTGTATAGACCTGTACCTTCTCCCTGAGGGCAGCAGATGGAAAAGGTGGCGCGCAGGGTGATGTTGGTCCCGCAGGATACTGTGCACCCTCCTCAGACAGCGAGTGGGGAAGATATTACTGATCTCTGGCAGACTTGTTCCAATAATTCTGCCAGCTTCTTTCACCACCCGCTGGAGTGCTTGCTGATCGGCCTTGGTGCAGCTGGGGAACCACACTAGAAATCCATACGTCAGAACGCTGCTGATGGCACAGTTGTAGAAGTTCAACATCAGAGATCTGGGAATGTGTGCGCTCCGCAGTCTCCTCAGGTAGTAGAGGCGCTGTTGGGCCTTCCGTGCAACTGAGGTGATATGGTTGCCCCAGGACAGGTCCTCGGTCACAGTTACCCCCAAGAATTTAAAACTGCTCACCCTCTCCACCGCCTCACTGCCAATGAAGAGAGGCAGATGGTTGTTATGACCCCTCTTCCGGAAATCTACAATGATCTCCTTGGTCTTTTTGGTGTTTAAGACCAAGTTATTGTCGTGGCACCATGACTCTAGTTGTTGCACCTCTGTCCTATAGTTTGTCTCATCATTGTTGGATATAAGTCCGAGCACTGTAGTGTCATCTGCAAACTTAACAATGAGATTGGACGCGCAGGAGGAAATACAGTCATGGGTGAAGAGAGTGTATAGCAGAGGGCTCAGAACACACCCCTGAGGGGCACCGGTGTTGACCACAAGGGTGGAAGAGGTGTTCTTACCCACTCTGACACTCTGTCTACGGTTAGTGAGGAAGTCCACAATCCAGTTGCACAGAGAGGAGTTAAGTCCCAGTTGGTGGAGTTTGGGACGGAGTTTGTATGGCCGGATGGTATTAAAAGCCGAGCTGTAGTCTACAAAGAGGAGCCGTGCATAGGTGTTCCTGTGTTCCAAGTGCTTCAGTAATGTGTGCAGCACTGTGGCGATCGCATCCTCGGTTGACCGGTTCTCCCTGTATGCAAACTGGTACGAGTCCAGGGATGGTGGAAAAGCAGCTCTGATGTGTTTAATGACCAGTCTCTCCAGGCATTTGGCGGGAATGGGGGTGAGTGCCACAGGTCTGAAATCGTTCAGACATGTGACATTTGACTGTTTTGGGATGGGAACGATGGTTGCTGCTTTGAAACAGGATGGTACCAGTGAACAGGACAACGAGGTGTTATATATAGAGGTGAAGACGTCCGCCAGGTCCGCAGCACAGTCTTTTAGCACCCGGCCCAGCACTCCATCCGGCCCGGCCGCCTTCCTGGTGTTAATGCTCCGGAACACACGCCTCAGCTCATGAGTGCTCAGGACCGGAGCAGGGTCGGTTGAGGGGAGAGGGGACAGGACAGGGTCGGTGTTCTCCCTATCAAAACGGGCATAAAAGAGATTTAGATCCTCAGCCAGAGTAGAACTGTCGGCTGAGGGTGATGGTGTTCTTCTTTTGTAGTCCGTGATAGCCCTGATGCCCTCCCAGACCTGCCTTGGGTTTGTGTTGTTCTCAAACCTGGCCTCGATACGCCTCCTGTGCTGCTGCTTGGCAGTCTTGATGCCTCTTCTCAGGTTGGCCCTGGCAGCACTGTATGCCTCCTGGTCCCCGGATTTGAAAGCGTTGTTCCTTGTTCAAATAAGTTGTTGAACTCCGTGTGTCATCCAGGGTGGATTATTAGGGAACACACGGAATCGTTTCCAAGTTGTTACGTTGTCCACACAGAAACAGATGTAGTCCAAGACAGTGGAGGTGTAACTGTCCAATGCGACACGATTGTCAGTGTCCTGCACCTTGAATACATCCCAGTCTGTGCAGTGGAAACAGTCCTGAAGCATCGGAATAGCATCCTGCGGCCATGTTCTCACGGTTTTGGTTGTAATCCCAGTGCTCTTGATCTTTTGTGTGTATATTGGGTGTAGCAGAAGGGAGAGATGGTCTGACAGACCCAGGTGGGGATAAGCCTGGGCTCTGTTAGAGTTCATATTATAGCAAACAGCTGAATAAAGGGAAACAACAGCCCATCATTACTTTAAGAACTGAAGGTCAGTCAGTCAGAAAATTGCTAAAACGTTGAATGTGTCCCCAAGTGCAGTCGCATCAAGCACTGCCATGAAACTGGCTCACATGAGGACGCCCAGGAAAGGAAGTGCGAGAGTCCCTCTGCTGCTGAGCCTCAGAAATCGTTAGCAGCAGCTCAGGTCAGAGCCCAGATAGATGCTGCACAGAGCTCCAGCAGCAGACACATCTCTGCATGTTCAGAGCAGACTGTGTGAATCAGGCCTTTACGGTCAAACAGCTGCTGAGAAACCACGACTGAGGAAAAGCAACAAGCAGACATGTTTGGACTAAGAAACACAAGGAGTGGAGATTAGACCATCTGTGCTTTGGTCTGATGGGTCCAGATCTGAGATCTTTGGCTCCACCTGCCGTGTCTTTGTGCAGAAAAGGTGAACGATGGTCTCTACATGCATGGTTCCCACCGTGAAGCATGGAGGAGGAGGCGTGATGGTGTGGGGGGGCTTTGCTGGTTTCACAGTTGGTGATTTATTCCAAACTGAAGGCACACTGAACCAGCATGGCCACCACAGCATCCTGCAGCCACATGCCATCCCATCATTTATTTTCCAACAGCACAAGGACCCCAAACACACCTCCAGGCTGTGCGAGGCCTCTGTGACCAAGAAGGAGAGTGATGGAGGCCTGGCCTCCACAGCCACCTGACCTGAACCCAGTGGAGCTGGTTTGGGATGAGATGGAGCGCAGAGTGAAGGCAAAAGGACCAACAAACGCTCAGCATCTCTGAACTCCTTCAAGACTGTTGGAAACCATTTCAGGAGACGACCTCATGAAGCTCATGGAGAGAAGGCCAAGAGTGAGCGAAGCAGGAGTCAAAGCAGAAGAATGCAAAATATCAAACATGTTTTGAGTTGTTTCACACTTTTGTGTTTACTACATACTTCCACGTGTGTTCATTCATAGTTTTGATGCCTTCAGTGAGAATCTACAATGCAAACTGTAAAAGAACCCACCCACCACTTTAATCACACTCTAGATCTTGTTTTAACATATGGCAGAGAAACTGAACATTTAACAGTGTTTCCTGAAAACCCTCTCCTGTCTGATCATTTCCTGATAACATTTACATTTACAATAATTGATTACACAGCAGTGGAGAGTAGACTTTATCACAGTAGATGTCTTTCTGAAAGCGCTGTAACTAAGTTTAAGAACATAATCCACCCACTGTTATCATCTTCAATGCCCTGTACCATAGGTGTCAAACTCTGGCCCGCGGGCCAGCCTAATTACATTTGGCCCGCGAAGCCATACCAAATTACTATTAGAGCTGGCCTACTGGTATTATACAGCTAATATATATATTGTTTTGTATTAAGCTTTGCTTGTTCCATATTCAGTTTTCCAGCAAAACTTATCTGAGTCCATAAGAAAAGATTCATCTTATATCTGGAGGAAGATTTTTTTTTCAATAAATATTAATGTTAGCCCGCGACTTTGTTCCAGTTTTGAATTTTGGCTGTGTATTTGAGTTTGACACCCCTGCCCTGTACCAACACAGAGCAGAGCAGCTATCTGAACGCTACCCCAACAGAGGTCGATTATCTTGTTAATAATTTCACCTCCTCACTACGTACGACTCTGGATACTGTAGCTCCTGTGAAAACTAAGGTCTCTAATCAGAAGTACCTGACTCCGTGGTATAATTCTCAAACACGTACCCTAAAGCAGATGACTCGTAATCTGGAGAGGAAATGGCGTGTCACAAATTTAGAGGATCATCATTTAGCCTGGAGAAATAGTTTGCTGCTTTATAAGAAAGCCCTCCGCAAAGCCAGAACATCTTACTATTCATCACTGATTGAAGTAAATAAGAACAACCCCAGGTTTCTCTTCAGCTCTGTAGCCAGGCTGACAAACAGTCAGAGCTCTTTTGAGCCAACCATCCCTTTAACGTTAACTAGTAATGACTTCATGAACTTCTTCACAAATAAAATTTTTATCATTAGAGAAAAAATTACCAATAATCATCCCACAGATGCAATATTATCTACAGCTACTCTTAGTACCATTGATGTTAAGTTAGACTCTTTTTCTCCAATTGATCTTTCTGAGTTAACTTCAATAATTACTTCCTCCAAACCATCAACGTGTCTTTTAGACCCCATTCCTACAAAACTGCTCAAAGAAGTCCTGCCATTAATTAATGCTTCGATCTTAAATATGATCAACCTATCTCTAATAATCGGCTATGTACCACAGGCCTTCAAGCTGGCTGTAGTTAAACCTTTACTCAAAAAGCATCTCTAGACCCAGCAGTCTTAGCTAATTATAGGCCAATCTCCAACCTTCCTTTCATATCAAAAATCCTTGAAAGAGTAGTTGTCAAACAGCTAACAGATCATCTGCAGAGGTTTATTTGAAGAGTTTCAGTCAGGTTTCAGAGCTCATCACAGCACAGAAACAGCTTTAGTGAAGGTTACAAATGATCTTCTTATGGCCTCTGACAGTGGACTCATCTCTGTGCTTGTCCTGCTAGACCTCAGTGCAGCGTTCGATACTGTAGACCATAATATCCTATTAGAGCGATTAGAACATGCTGTAGGTATTACAGGTGCTGCGCTGCAGTGGTTTGTATCATATCTATCTAATAGACTCCAGTTTGTGCATGTAAATGGAGAGTCCTCTTCACACACTGAGGTTAATTATGGAGTTCCACAGGGTTCAGTGCTAGGACCAATTCTGTTTACATTATACATGCTTCCCTTAGGCAGCATCATTAGAAGACATAGCATACATTTACACTGCTATGCAGATGACACCCAGCTCTATCTGTCCATGAAGCCAGATAACACACACCAATGAGTTAAACTGCAGGAATGTCTTAAAGACATAAAGACCTGGATGGCCGCTAACTTTCTGCTTCTTAATTCAGATCAAACTGAGGTTATTGTACTCGGCCCTGAAAATCTTAGAAATATGGTATCTAAGCAGATTCTTACTCTGGATGGCATTACCTTGGCCTCTAGTAACACTGTGAGGAACCTTGGAGTCATTTTTGACCAGGACATGTCCTTCAAAGCACATGTTAAACAAATATGTAAGACTGCTTCTTCCATTTGCGCAACATCTCTAAAGTTAGAAATATCCTGTCTCAGAGTGACGCTGAAAAACTAGTTCATGCATTTATTACTTCCAGGCTGGACGACTGTAATTCATTATTATCAGGAAGTCCTAAAAACTCACTGAAAAGCCTTCAGCTAATCCAAAATGCTGCAGCAAGAGTCCTGACAGGGACTAGAAAGAGAGAGCAGATTTCTCCTGTTTTGGCTTCCTGTTAAATCCAAAATTGAATTCAAAATCCTGCTCCTCACATACAAGGTCTTAAATAATCAGGCCCCATCTGATCTTAATGACCTTGTAGTACCATATCACCCTATTAGAGCACTTCGCTCTCGCTCTGCAGGCCTACTTGTTGTTCCTAGAGTATTTAAAAGTAGAATGGGAGGCAGAGCCTTCAGTTTTCAGGCCCCTCTTCTGTGGAACCAGCTTCCAGTTTGGATTCAGGAGACAGACACTATCTCTACTTTCAAGATTAGGCTTCAAACTTTCCTTTTTGCTAAAGCATATAGTTAGGGCTGGACCAGGTGACCCTGAATCCTCCCTTAGTTATGCTGCAATAGACGTAGGCTGCCGGGGGATTCCCATGATGCATTGAGTTTTTCCTTTCCAGTCACCTTTCTCACTCACTATGTGTTAACAGACCTCTCTGCACTGAATCACATCTGTTATTAACCTCTGTCTCTCTTCCACAGCATGTCTTTATCCTGTCTTCCTTCTCTCACCCCAACCAATCACAGCAGATGGCCCCGCCCCTCCCTGAGCCTGGTTCTGCTGGAGGTTTCTTCCTGTTAAAAGGGAGTTTTTCCTTCCCACTGTTGCCAAAGTGCTTGCTCATAGGGGGTCATATGATTGTTGGGTTTTTCTCTGTATCTATGAAGCGCCCTGAGGAGACTTATGTTGTGATTTGGCGCTATATAAATAAAATTGAATTGAATTGAATTCAAAGAGTCATGAAATCAAGAAAAACCATTAAATGAGAAGCTGTGTCCAAACCTTTGACTGGTGCACGTGGAACCAGAACAGCTGGAAATGTAGGCTTGTTTTAATTCCCTTTACATTTTCCACATTGTCCCACAGGTGATAACGACAATGATATGACTCTGGACAGGTTGCCAATCTCAGAGCCAGCCCTTTACATTCACACCTTTGGAGCCACTTAGAGTCAGAAATAACCCTCAGATGGTAAAAGTCCAGAACTTTGTTGCTGTGACTGCACCACTGTGGTATCCCAAATCCCAGATTAATATATCAATGATGATTTTTAACATTTGCCCCAACTACATAAACATGCATCTAACTTCAAGGCCAAATACCAACAGTTGGTTAACCTCCTGACTTCATCAGTTCAATGTTCTGTGACCTCGTCTTCATGCCTGACCTCCCTAATGCTGAAGATCATATCCTCCAACCAGCCAATCCTTTTAAATATAACCAATGCCTAATTGCATTCCCACGCAGATTTGAAGCTCTTTAGGTCATCAGAATAGCCTGGCATAGTCTTGCACTGACAGGTCTCAAACTGATCCCATTTCCCTAAAGCCTTTCACATTACGGCTGCATTTAAGGTCTTGTGATGATTAGATTCAACGGGCTGCGTTTAGCTGGGAGATTCTGACCTCTTTCATTCTGACCTGACCTCTTTAAGACCAAGATTTACCATCAGAGTGGAAACACCATCAGTCACCACCCAGACTCGATGGAGAGGTTATTTAAAGCCAAAGTAAAAGCTAAACACAACATCACAGCGTAGGGCGGATGCCACTGAATGTCCATGTGATAGCTGAGGTTGGAGTAGACAGGTGAAGTTGGATAGCTGAGGTTTAATGAGGTTTAAGTCCTCCTTCACTTGCATTTCAGTTACTACTAAGAATTCCAGGGAACTAACTGTTTGTCCAAACAGACACTGTTATGCAACATTTATTCTGAACCTCAGAGCTGTGGAAGAAAAGAAAACAGGAATGAGGCCCAAGCACCACAGTGCAGAGCAGCACAGAAACAACGGATGGACGCTGTGCCAGGCATCATGATTTACTCTAATGTCTCGCTGTTTTAAGCCACCAAAAAACATCTCACGAATAACTGTAAAGGGAAAAAAAGCTTCCAACAAGACTCAAGTTACGTCTGTAAGAACTTCAGTTAACTTTGACAGGCCATCAAGTTGCAAACAAAAATGCTAAAACTGCAAATAAATAAGTAAAATATCTTTTGGTATTTTAGGAAATATGTTGTTTCAGTGTTTCTAAGAGTGAAGAACTTTAATTCACAGAAACAACCCAAAGCACTTAATCTAATTCACCACTGAGTCATATACAACAGCACAGAGCCTAAGCACCACATCTGCAGAGGCTGAAGTCCATCACAGCTGACAGCACCCAGGCTGCAGACTGTATAAAGCTCTTGAGTTTAAACATCACATCGTATCAAGATAAACTGATGAAAGCTGTTATAGTATACACTGAGGGGCACAAGAGACTAGGAGAGTGCACAACATGGATTAGAGGTCTCCAAGTTCTGATGGGAGACGCCACCAAAAGTGGATGAGAACAACTGGGCTGAGGTCCTGTGGGACTTGTCCTGCTGGCCAACCAGCCAGACACAGTGGTGGACGATAGCTCGAATAGATGTGTCATTCCCAGCAGACAGTAACATCAGCAAGAAGGAGCACACAAAGGAAGTACCAGGGGGTGAAGGAACAACTGGAGCAGATGTGGGAGGCAAAGTCCAAAGTGGTAAGAGAGCACTGTGAGCTGTGACCCAAACCCGGACAGCTGGCTGCAGCAGATCCAGGCTTTGTCCAGAAGGCCTCTGGCAGGCGACCTGAGGCTCGAGGAACACCACCACCAGGGGGTGACATATTTTATATTCTTTATACACATCCCCCCTTAATTGTATTAAGTCGAACATAATCAACATCTATCAGTGTCAAATTGTCTGTTTTAATACATTTTGAGAATAGCTGGCTGAAATCTGGAAGTCATGGACATCCCCACAGAGAGGCTTTCTCCTCTGTGAAGCTGCAGATGCTTTCAGTCACCAGCAGCAGAATGAATCAGTGAATGATGTTTTCCAAGGGAACCATGAGGCTGAAAAGGTCTGGTTGCTGAAAAATGTGAATTTATTTCAAACACTTGGAATCCAGTGAACACTTTCAACGTACAGTGCAAAATTCAACACAGGTAATGTAAGCTTAGCCTAGTCCCCAATAACAGAGGGAGGCTGGTTAAAGCTCAGCAAGCGAACACTGATATTCACATAATTAAGACACAACTACAATAAATCACACTTATGAATGCAAAGGGGAAGTCCTACAGTTCCTGACAGATAAATACAGGAACAGCCTGGAGCATGTAATTCATGCCGTGATTTCATGCTGTCGTGCTGTGGTTACTGCACACTTGTAGGAGAAATGTATTTATCACTCCTTTAAGGGCCTGCCATGCTAAAGTGGACGAGCTACAGTAATTGAACACATTTACAGTAAGAGGAAGCAGCGTTTTAAAGCTCGTGCTGTCTGAGGTTTGAGGTAAGAATAAACTGTATCCTCATATAAAAGTTTAGTTTGAATTGCTTGCTGGTCGAGGCAAACGGACTTTTTGTGTTCTTTTTACAAACCAGCATCAAGCTGGAAACATGGCTGGTTCTCATGTTTCTGTGACCTCGCTCCACCGAAGAAAGTTCAGCTGTTTAAATTGTGCTCAAATTCTTCCAGACTTTGAAGCAGAGATGCAGCAAATACAGGGAGTGCAGAATTATTAGGCAAATGAGTATTTTGTCCACATCATCCTCTTCATGCATGTTGTCTTACTCCAAGCTGTATAGGCTCGAAAGCCTACTACCAATTAAGCATATTAGGTGATGTGCATCTCTGTAATGAGAAGGGGTGTGGTCTAATGACATCAACACCCTATATCAGGTGTGCATAATTATTAGGCAACGTCCTTTCCTTTGGCAAAATGGGTCAAAAGAAGGACTTGACAGGCTCAGAAAAGTCAAAAATAGTGAGATATCTTGCAGAGGGATGCAGCAGTCTCAAAATTGCAAAGCTTCTGAAGCGTGATCATCGAACAATCAAGCGTTTCATTCAAAATAGTCAACAGGGTCACAAGAAGCGTGTGGAAAAACCAAGGCGCAAAATAACTGCCCATGAACTGAGAAAAGTCAAGCGTGCAGCTGCCAAGATGCCACTTGCCACCAGTTTGGCCATATTTCAGAGCTGCAACATCACTGGAGTGCCCAAAAGCACAAGGTGTGCAATACTCAGAGACATGGCCAAGGTAAGAAAGGCTGAAAGACGACCACCACTGAACAAGACACACAAGCTGAAACGTCAAGACTGGGCCAAGAAATATCTCAAGACTGGTTTTTCTAAGGTTTTATGGACTGATGACATGAGAGTGAGTCTTGATGGGCCAGATGGATGGGCCCGTGGCTGGATTGGTAAAGGGCAGAGAGCTCCAGTCCGACTCAGACGCCAGCAAGGTGGAGGTGGAGTACTGGTTTGGGCTGGTATCATCAAAGATGAGCTTGTGGGGCCTTTTCGGGTTGAGGATGGAGTCAAGCTCAACTCCCAGTCCTACTGCCAGTTTCTGGAAGACACCTTCTTCAAGCAGTGGTACAGGAAGAAGTCTGCATCCTTCAAGAAAAACATGATTTTCATGCAGGACAATGCTCCATCACACGCGTCCAAGTACTCCACAGCGTGGCTGCAAGAAAGGGTATAAAAGAAGAAAAAATAATGACATGGCCTCCTTGTTCACCTGATCTGAACCCCATTGAGAACCTATGGTCCATCATCAAATGTGAGATTTACAAGGAGGGAAAACAGTACACCTCTCTGAACAGTGTCTGGGAGGCTGTGGTTGCTGCTGCACGCAATGTTGATGGTGAACAGATCAAAACACTGACAGAATCCATGGATGGCAGGCTTTTGAGTGTCCTTGCAAAGAAAGGTGGCTATATTGGTCGCTGATTTGTTTTTGTTTTGTTTTTGAATGTCAGAAATGTATATTTGTGAATGTGGAGATGTTATATTGGTGTCACTGGTAAAAATAAATAATTGAAATGGGTATATATTTGTTTTTTGTTAAGTTGCCTAATAATTATGCACAGTAATAGTCACCTGCACACACAGATATCCCCCTAAAATAGCTAAAACTAAAAACAAACTAAAAACTACTTCCACAAACATTCAGCTTTGATATTAATGAGTTTTTTGGGTTCATTGAGAACATGGTTGTTGTTCAATAATAACATTATTCCTCAAAAATACAACTTGCCTAATAATTCTGCACTCCCTGTAAAATGTGCCTCTTTTTCCAGTTTCAGATTTATCTAAAATCTTACCTTCTGATCTACTATGGTTTATAACTTTTGTCCATTTTCTAGAACAAAAAAAGCTAAATTCTGACTGAACCTGAATTGCAGTGTTTACTGCAGCACACACATCACTGCATCCTGTAAGTTTACAGCTTCTTTGTGTACTTCAAACTGAACTGAGCAAACCATGCTGGAGGTAATACAGCTGACACAGTGATTTTAACTGAAATGACAGAAGCATAAACATTTACTGGCAGAGCTATGAAACTGAAGAAAGTGAGGATGTTAAACTCTCTGAGTAACACAGCAAACAGGTCAGGTGTGAGACCTCTGACCTCTTTGTGTATGTACACCTTCATCAATGGGGTAATGCATGTAGAGGTGCATGGTTGTAAGTAATAATGCAGCACTCTATGTAGCAGCTGTTGTTTTTAGGGCAATAGCTCCAAAGAAAAAAATCCACATGTTGATTTTTTCAGTGCTTTTGAAAACTGAGCATCAGATAGTAAAGGCAGTAAAATGACTCTGTGTTCAAACATCTAATCTTCTGTTTTCTCTGCAATCAGTTCATGCTAACAGCATCCAGCTGCAACAGCACTAAGGTCAGTACAACACGCACACGGCCTCCTGCTTGTATTTGTATGAACTCAACAGAGGTTAGGGCCTCACAGATACATGAAGCTACAGAAATGGACAGTGACAAGGATTTGTTTAGCTTTAACAATAATGCATTCGGTAAGCTTCCTCCAGCCAGAGTGAAGGGGGAGTTCACTTTCTACAGACACTGCAACACATCCTTACTGGAACACAGCCCAGTCTAACCCACAGACTGGAAAACCAAACAGCTGAGCCGTATGAGTGAGGACAAGCCGATGTTAATTTTGACAAGTGAAAGAGACGATGAATGACTCGTGTGCAGGCTGGCTCAGAGGCTGAGGGGCAGCTTCTTCTCAGACCTCAGCACACTGTTTTTCAGGCCTATTGTATTTAATGAGTGTGTGTTGGCTTGGTTTAGGGTAGCGTGTCTAATTTGTCCCAAACACAGATAATAGCTACAACTAATATTTGATGAGGCTGAAACTAATTTTCATTTCTCTGACACAGTTTTAGTTTTGTAGTCGAGCGTTACCAGGATCCATATTTACATCTTTCCAACTTTGAGCTCACCTCATTAAGAACTGTTATTTCTATAAACCATGAAGCAGAATTGTATTCATATAGCACCAAATCACAACAACAGCTGTCTCAACCCCGACCATCCAACGATGCTCTGTGAGCAAGCACTCAGTGACAGTGAGAAGGAAGAACTCCCTTTTGACAGGAAGAAACCAAATGAGAACCAGACATCAGACTCAGGGAGGGCCAACCATGTTCTGGGTCTGAGGGAAGGGAGACGGGACGAGCGACGGGCTTTGGACGAGCCGGAGTTGGAAACATAACTATGACATTAGCTACAGTTACATTTGTCTCTCAAGTTCTGTCACCGCTGCTGTGACATTTTTATTTTATTTAAATTGAGAGTCAGTCACTACAATCCTGTATTACTACCACATTATTACTGTGGTAGTAATACAGTGGTGATGCACGCTGAACAACAATGCAGGTGAATAATCGTTAAAGGCTGATTCTGTTCATCAGGTGACCTCTTCAGTCTCAGCTGACTGCAGGTTTCCAACAAACAGGACGGTTACACAATGACTGAAACGTCATTAATATGCAAACTGTCATGACCCCTGATCAATAACCATGAGTCCCATTCACACAGAGTGGGGGAATGGCTGCAATCACAGCGCTGTAAGGTGGTGACAGATGGACCCTCAGGCTGCCTCCTCCATCGCTACGTCCACATGAACAGAATCAACCTTTTGGGATGTGGTGATGCATGTTTTCCAAAACTTTATACAGGATGTGACTACTTAACAATTAGACAACAAGCAAACATCTAGGCTGGTAATATTAAAACTCCAGTGATTCCACCAGACAGCACGGTGCTGCAGAGATCAGCACGGTCGCCTCACAGTAAGACATTATTAGCCATGCATGAAGTTTTGAACCAAAACTGGGTCCCACACAGTGTCTGCACAATACAGTGATTTATGAACATGTGTTCCTTGTCAGGCAAAGAGCATTAAACAAACATTAAACAGCATAAAAACAATAACAGGGCTGCCCTCATTTCTTAACAAATAATAAAGAAAGTCCTTTTCTACACGCAGACTGTAGGACAGGTCTCAGAGGACCTTTGCCCAAATGAGGGCAAGTAAAAATGGTTCAGTGTGTGTGAAACTTCAAAAACATAGTGCCCTAGTTGGCATCACACTGTAGTTTGAATGAAGCTGCAGCATTAGGTCCAGAAGCCAAAGTTAACTTCAGACACGTTGCAGATGACCTGCATAAAACATTCCAAGTTTCCAGCCTGCTAATCAGATACGATCAATATAACGACGTGACAATGTTTGAAGTGCTAGGAAAGAATAACTGGCAACAGACTGTCGAGGCCAAGCCGTGAGTTTTATTACAACCGTGGCCGTCCTGCAAACGTGCAATAAAAGCACGAACAACAAGATCCCCGCTTTAACACTCGTACCTACAAAAGGACACCACTCAGTCCAGCACACATGCCAGCTCACAGTCTCCGGCTCGAGGGCTGGACAATTGCTGTGGCAGCAAGTCAGCCAGCTGCAGTGTAGGAGGCAGAGCGGGTCATCTATTAATCAGAAGGTTGGTGGTTTGATGCCTGGCTGCTCCAGTCGGATGCATCCACTGGTGTGACTGTGTTTGTAAGAAGGAGGCGCAGAGCTCTGAGTGATCAGAGTAAGAATGGACGGGGTTTTTAGCTTACTCAGACCATTAGGAGCAGAGAGTTGGGAAACATGTTTTTCAGTTTCCTGTTTTGTGCTGGAAATTGGTGGCAGCACAGGAATGACTCCAAAGGTTCCCGTGACCCTAAAATTAAAGGCACTAACATCACATGAGGTTTGACTCATAGTCTTAATGTTTTATTTTGCTTTTATGTCAGGCACTGAAAGTGAATGTGAACAGAGACTGCACAAAGGCGTGAAAGCTGCTCCTACATACAGACCGTCTGATCTCACAGCGAGGCGATGCGTCGGTCATCGTTTGAGCCGCCATCCCTCTAAACTCTGAGCATTAAAGACAAACTTGTCAGGATTTACACAGGACAGACTCGTGATTACCACAGACAGGATGTGGAGTCAGTAATGCCAAATAGACACAATTTAAATGTCCGTGGTCGCAGTGAGCGCATCAGCACTCGCAGAGACAAAGCTGTTATCTTAATTAGCTCCACATGTCTTAGCTGCAGGCTAAAGTACAGTTCTCATGAACTTCTTTTCAGAGCTAAACACATGGAAACATGAGATACTAAACAAGACAAACACAAACTACTTTGCTGCTCATACCACCACGGAGTTGCACAACACTATCGACGTGCCAGGGGTCCGGGCTGCTTTGCAACGACATCAAATGTGATACATCTTGAACCAAAAGTGTTCTTTTAATTTTATATGAAATATGATTAACATAAACTCATTCCTAATTCATGCTTTCACTTTCCACTAACAGTCTGATAACCTGGTTATTTCTACTCAGAACTACTCTGAACTGAGAGATGGGGACACTGAGGACGGGTCGCCAGTCTGTCTCTGACACTATGGTTGAACTTCAGAATCAGGGAGGATGGCACAGAGAAAGCCGACTATCACTGTCAGCCACTTTGACGATCTTCTGTCCCCAGTGTCACTGAACACAAGCTGAAACAACTATTGCTGGGTAATAAACTCAAATTCTGCAACTTGTGTAGCTGGTGTTGGTGAAGAGTTTGAAACACACAACCAGATGACAGGACTTGACAACAGTGGCAGGTATGCGTGACACTACATTGCCCCACCCGTTCCGCAGGGTTTGAGTGTGTTGATGGGATTTTGGGCCATGCTTTTGGAAGATCAGACACTGATGTGTGATGAGAACGCTGGCGCGCAGTCTTCGCTCTAATTCGTCCCAAAAGCGTTCGATCGGGTTGAGGTCAGGACTCTGTGCAAGCCACTCAAGTTCTTCCACACCAAACTCTGTTTTTATATAATAGCATTTGTGAGCAGCTCAAATTCTCTTCCTACCGTACGCATGCAGAGGATGCAGTTCTATACTCCCAGCGCCTTCGCTGGGTGAAGTATGCACAAACAGACTGATTTTGTCAGATTGCTCTTCATTAGTCCTGAATGCTGGCAAAACCAACGTTATGTTGTCTGAAGCTGCAAACAGCGAAACGCTGGAAGGTGGTACCATACAGGTTGCTGACTCATACAAACATCCTGGTATTTGATAGGGATCGACTTTACACATCATGCTGGATAACAAAGCTCAAATGTACATTTTCCTTATAGACTAAAATCACGTTTCTCTGTTGCTTCCTGTAAGCGACTTGTATTAAGCTCGTTTTTATCTCAGTTGGATTTCGGTGATGCCATCCATCGATCGATATTTACCTTGCTGCCCTAAGTTATATAACACGCTTCATGACTCATCACTGCACATGAAACTGTCCAAAATATCTTGGTATGCTGAAGCACTAAGAGTTCCTTTGACCGGAACCAAGTTGCTGAGCCCATCTCCTGAAAACCAACCCGCACCGTAACCCCCCTCCACCAAGCTTTACATTTGGCACAGTGCAGTCAGACAAGCACTGTTGTCCTGGCAAACACCAAACCCAGACTGGTCCATCACACCACTGGACAGAGAAGTGTGATTCGTTGCAAAGAACATGTCTCCACACTGCGTGCTTGACTCCACTGCTTTTTGTTTTGCGTTGCACTTGGTGACATAAGACTTGGATGCAGCTGCTCGCCCATGGAAACTCGATGAAGCTCTCTGGGCACTGCTCTTGAGCTAATCTGAAGGCCACGTGACGTTTGGAGGTCTGTAGCGATCGAGTCTGCAGAAAGACTGGAAAAGAATCCACTGACCCGACGCTGTGATTTTACATGGCAAACTGAATGTGTTGCTGCAGTTTCTAATCACTTCCACTTTATTATAACACCACTAACAGCTGGATCTGGAATAATGAGGACATTTCCTGACTTGTTGCACAGCTGGCATCCCAGTACGATGTCAGACTTTACCTTGGATGGCATTTTGTGTTTGGGGATGTTGGCTACAAATCAAAACTGGCCGTGCATGCTTCACATCTGTTCAGATACATGACCAAAATTACAGAACACGCAGCAAACCTGTTGATTTAGCAGTAGCCAGTATGACTTTGTAAACACCTTTATGCTACTATATCCATAAATGCTGTGCATAAATAAAGATGTAGTATCACTTTTAGTCTGCATTTCTATCTATATCCATGACAGTTGTGAGCGAGGGTTGGCTGCTAACACTAGATAATTAACAGGTCATCGTCGTGAGTAACCTCTAATTTTACCGCAGCTTCTCAGTTTGCAGAGAGCCGGTTTAGGCGAGCACCTGGCTCTGACCTCGGAGCTCTGACTCTATTTGTACTACAGAGGAGTTTAGAGTAAAAGAAACAATGAAAACTTGTAAAGTTTTAAAGGCTCTATCATTGCTGTTGGAGATGCATATCAGGGCAGTTAAGTAAAAGGACATTATGTTGAATGTCTGGGATTAATCGTGATGGTAGAGCTCAGTCACCACATGATTTGCACTGATTTTCCTGCTTCAATGGGCCTCTGGGGAGCTTCCTGAGGAACATTAAACCCATTTGGACAGGATTTACTTGATTATTTTTGAAAATGCATGAGTGTAACAGCAAGTTTAATGCTGCTCTGAATGCACTGTGTGATATAGACTTTCTTTATAGTAATTCCACTGCCAAACATCTTATTCAAATGTTGTCAGGATACATGAGTTAAACTTGTTTGTTTGTATATTGGAGAATGTCTTGTGATATTCTGTAAAACAAGGTTACAGACATGCTGAGAGCCGCCCAGGTGTATTTTGTGATTTTGTTTGATTTGTGTGAAGCAAAAGTGTGATCCTTATCCTGCTGTCACACAGACGTCGTCTCTGCTGTCTCAAACTGCTTGTTCTCCTTTGGACGTCTTTAACCACATCACAGCTGTGCTGCTCCAAACACAGCCGAACTGCACTGGAAGCTGATGGCTCCTCGTGTCACAGTGTACTGGGCTGTCATGACTTTCCACAGGTAAGTTTATTACCATGTAGGTATTTAACATGTAAAAAAACAAAGTGAATCATATTTCATTCAGCCTGAAAAGTGCACGTCTGTTTCCTTCATCCATTAAAGTATTACTGCTTTTCTCAGAGCACTAATACCTCCAACAGTCGAGTGAAAGACTTTGTACTATGTCAGCAGCGTGCTTGTAAAAACATTATAAGTTCAGTGTTAAAGGTGAAAACCCTGAGCTGGACTGCTTCAAGCAGAAGTAGAAGACAACCCAGAAACCTGATCGCACAGTTTTAGTCCTGCTCTCGCTCTTCTACCACAGCTTCTGCCCTCATCAGTCTCTGCTGCAGTGAAACCCTTTGGTCTTTGGTCATGCTCTTCTCTGCGTGACTGCTTTTCTGACACATCACGACCCTCCTTTTTTACTTAAATGATCTCATCTTTGGGGAAAGGGTTTACATGATGATCCATTTCTGCTCTTGAGGATGTTAACCTGTTCCTATACACCATGCCATTCATGGTTACTGACAGCTTTTAGCTTAGGTTACCAAACGAAGACGCTGAGTTTATTGAAAGGTGACATTTAGTTTCAGAAAACTGTTATAGTTAGAGACAAAAACAAATCCTAGCTTTAGACTGACGACCTCGTGACGTCCAGAGGTTACGCTGCACTAATAACTGTGGCCTCGCTCATTTCGTGCACACCTCTGGCCCAGCTCGCAGCCAGCTGTTTCACAGTAACTCTGTTTATAAGAAAACCAAGGAGCAGCTTTCAGTGTCGTCTTTTATTTCACTAAATGGATTCAGAATTTCTGTACGATGAACAAAATGTGAAATATGACGTGAAGAACATTAGGCCATGGCTATAAGGCAAAACAATCAACAGAATCTGTCCGTGTTCGTGGAGTAGCGCACACAGCCGCAGTGCACGCAGCCGTCACACACTAGTGCACGGCGTTCCCTGATGTGATGCGTCTACACACGTCCACTCGAGGCTCGTCACATCAACACCTTCATTCAGGCCACGGTGCTGACTTGCAGCCTTCGGCCCTGCAGTCTGGCTCAGCTTTTCTCTGAGCGCCTGAGTGTGAGCGCACACATGCCAGGCTGCTTTTATTGGGACTGTTGTGGCGCCTCGGTCCCCACGTCTGGTCAAAACAAAGGCATGTAATATCACAGCCTGAGCCAGACTGTCATCACACACGGCCCACAGAGGCTCACGCTTTCACAGTTCCATGTGTGTCACAGCAGCGCACACACCGGCCTGCGTGACACGAAGGACAAAGCTGCAGGAGACCAGTTAAAGGGCGCAAGCGTGCACACGCACGTCAGGGTCCGTGTCCACGTTACAGAGATGACACTTTTCCCTTTGGCTCAGCGCTTTCGACCAGTGACGGCTAACAAACGCCAAGTAATTCTATATGAGCGACTGTGGTCTGGTAGAAGCTTACAGCATTACTGCCACCATGAAAACCACCAGAGCTGTTTTCCAGCTCTGCTGTCAGACACATGTTTTCAGGGAACATTAAGAGGAAAGTGCCCAAGCAGCGTCTCTGCCACGAGGATTAATGTGGCTTCAGTTAAACAAAACATACTGCACAACCACATTCAAATCACCGTGACACACGTCAGGAGGAATTTGCAATTATGTGCATGTAATCAGCCTCTTCCATCATCCTTCAAACTTCATGCAGATACAGACGTAGGCACAGGTTTGTTCAGGAATGCAGAGAAAGCTGAGCATGAAGCTTTCAGCTGTCAGTTTAGTGGTTGATCTACATTCCCACTCCCACCTACAGCTGTGGGTACCCACTGAAAGAAGCAGACTGCCGGATAAGCGCGTCTGCGCTCAGCCAGAAACACAGCATCTCTGTTCGGTCATTATTGAGGAGCCTTGAGATGAAAGAGCGGCTTCACACTTCGAATGGCTGCAGACTTTATTTCATCCAGTTATTAAAAACAGCTGTTATATTTCCATGTATGTGAATTTGTTTAAATGTGATCGGGTGTAAAAACAAGTTAAACTGTTCATGCTAAATTTTTGTTAAGCACCTTGAAGCAAGATGCTTTGAAAACCCTGAGGGACAGGCCGAGCAGCGCTGCACGGCAGGATTCGCTTTAGTAACCATTTAAGGTAAAGACAGAAAAGTACAACCAGGTCCTGTTGGAACTAAAATAAGCCAGAATCTGACAGACGCGTCATTTCTCAAGTATGTCTCTGGACGCAGAAGATCAACCGTGACTTTGGAGCCACATCTCAGGCCACAGGCTCAGGTGAGCGGTGAAAACATGACACCAGGGAAGTGAAGAGGCCGACGGGTCAGGACGTGACTTCATCCTGCTCCTGTCCTTATCTAAGACATGTTGATTCTGCAAACATCCTGACAGCATTTGAACATGCACCTCTCGTCCTCCATCTAACTTGATCAAGAATGTGAACAACAAAGAGACTTTTATTTCCTGCCAAACATGTTTCTAAAGCTAGATGAGGACAAACAGACGAGGAGGCCGGCGAGCTCTGACCGAGGGCACACTGGGGCTGACGTAGATATCTGATCTGTAATGTCCCAGCGAGACGACCGCATAGTTCAGCAGGAATAGGAGCGTAACATAACACGATATTTGTCGAGAGGGAATAATGTCATGTTGGTGACATGATACAGGGAAAACTTCCAACTTAAACAGTTTGAGATAAAAACAACAGCTGATCCCACAAAGCCTGATTTGTCTTGTGAGTAACGGCCTGTTCATGGATGCCACACCAGAAGCTGACAGACAGCCTGTACGGTCATGTAACGAGCCTCTCTGACATCCCTCACCTACACCAGTATTCTGACATGCGTGGCCACCCCTCTGCCCACCTGCACCTTTTAGCCTGAGCGTGAACTCCCGCTGACACAAGACCTCATCTGTTCACGCCACACCCGCCCCGGGACAGCGGCACAACAGCAAGAACGGCGGACGACTCTGTCGTCTTCTGTGGAAACAACCAGCGGCGTCAAAGAGGCCAATCAGTGGTTTAAACCCGCAGCACTGTCAAAAACAAGCATCTGGTCTTCATGCAGTAATAAGGCATGACGTCGTCTGTTATGATAAAATATGGACTCTGACACAAAGCCAGGCGCGGCGGCCAAAGTCCGAAAGAGTAAATTCTATCAATAACAACGTAGAGTCACAAGTGGAAGAGTGAAAATATCCTCGTCTTCAACACCTGACTCACGACTATTCTCTTACACTCATAATAACCTGGTCTAAATGTGCGCCAATGCACATTTTCACATGTAATAAGTTTAGATTAGAGCGTCTGCACAGTCTTTTTTTGCTCAGTGGCGACACTGCAGCAGATTAATGATGATGCGGGTAAACATAACTGCATTTGGATTGCTCAACACGAGCCAGCAGCATGGCGCTCGAACTATAACGGCGGTGTTGTGGTTTAAGTGGAGCGACACACACAAAAATTAAAAATGTTGCATTTTAAAATGATTTGTTTTATGTGCCTCTGGAAGCCAAACGTGCAAAGATGCATCCATGATGCTCAACAAGTGACAAAGAAGGTGTTATGTAAATCATTCATTAATCAAAATCAGTCGTGCATTTTTAACCTTTGAAACATCTGCAAGACAAGAACGTCACATCTGATGCTTTCTGCTCGTCTTCCTACTTAAGCTGCTATATCAAACACAGATTCATCCACACGAGCACCTTTCCTCACACACTGCTCAGTATATCAAAACTTGGGACTGGCACTAAGCAAACACGAGCGTATGGACGCCCTTGAGTGTGGGCACACACCAGGCTCTCTTTCTGTGCCACAGAGGTCCTTCAACATTTGAGGGTGTTGCTCGCGAATGCTCTGAAGCAATCGGCCTGCTCAGAGCAGCCACACAGAGAATTACATCAAACAGACAGAAAAGCCATGATTTTCTTAGCGTCAGAGTTCTGACAGCAAAGTTACGCTTCTGTCCAAATGCCACAGTGTGATCACGGGCTAAATGCTGCAGCAGTCAGCGAGGCCAAACAACTTGTTCACCACGAGTGAAACCCAAGCGGCGCGCTGGATGTCAGAGTGGGATCTCTGGGTATTAGTTAACAGCAGAAGAAGAACCAGAGCGAGCAAACGAAAAAGAGCGTTCGCTGCGACAGCCGCTGACGGGGCTTAAATCCTCCATGCTCCTTTCATCCTCACCTCCATCATCAAGCTGTCAGCGAGGTCTGGTGGTAATGTTCGAATTGTTTATGGAAGTATTAATGAGCTGTTTTAGTAAAAATAAAGAATCGTATTGTATGACAGGTGCAACAGGAGACCGAGGTGAGATGCCACATGCAGTTTGGTGAAGCCAAACGTGTAGTGAGCATATAAGGACGTCCTTCAGACCAATGACAAAGGTCCTGAGAATGGCTAGTGGGCGTGTGTCAAGGAACAAGTACGAGGCTGGAGTGTGCCGACTACAGTCACCTACACAAGAGCTAAAACGTAGTCCAACGGCTTTCTGAGAAAAGCTCAGGCCCTTGTTGCATTAGACCCAGTTTTCCTATCACACGTACAGGACTGCCATACTTCCTCCTACTGCAACCTCACATGATTGTACACATTTCTACGCTTCACACAGCTCTCAGTATGTCCTGTTCAGTTTTCTTCCACCTCAGGATGGTCAACTTTTATCTTCACAGCCACATTTAACCAAACAGAACATGGACTACAGACGCCTGCTGCAGACATCTGCACTCGCTGCTATATCACCAGCACATCTAGACACTAACAACAACCTGGCTGCAGCTGAATTTTCCATCCAGACTGCCGTCTAACAGAAAGAGACCATATTCATTTTAAACCGTCCCACTTTCCAGTCCATAAAAATCAGACATCTCCCAAACCAGAGGCTCGCTTGGACCCCATTTATAGCAGAGACGGCTTTTCCAGCCAGACATGTCACACACTCAGAGACCCACACTGGCCCACTGGATGCTGGCTTCATCACACACACACACAGACACACACACAGACACACACAGACACACACACACGCACACAGACACACACAGACACAGACACACACAGACACACACACACACGCACACACGCACACAGACACACACACACACACACACACACACGCACACGTGCACACACACACACACACACACACACACATGCACACACACACAGACACACACACACACACGCACACACACGCACACGCGCACACACACACAGACACAGACACACACGCACAGACACACGCACACGCGCACACACACACAGACACACACACGCACACACACGCACACACACACACACACACACACGCACACACACACACACGCACACACACACACCTGGCTGACCTGTGATGAGGTTCCTGCTGCCTCCCACTAAACAGCTATAAACGTATATAAAAACCTCAGCCAGGTAGGCTCCAGGCATTTCTGCACCTGAGCAGACGTTCATGGCAGCTAGCAGCACTGCACGGTCTTATTGCAAATTCATATGAACAGAGTGCAGTAGATTTGTAACAGTTGAATATTTCTGTCCCAGTCTCTGAACATCATTTTTAAACGTTGGTCAACAGTGAATAACTGAAAGATTGAGACAGAATCCCAAGCATGAGCTGGACAGGCGATGCAGTGCAACTATGTGTACAATGAAGTTAGAAGAACCAAAGGTCTCCTGTTCTCTCACATCTCTGCTCTTTGTTACTCTCTAACCTATTCACTCACCCGGGGAGCGCAGCAGAGCGGGGATGCTGTTGACAGCAGAGTAACACACTGTCACAAAGCCTGCAACGACCAGAAGTGCAACACGACCACACGCTGTAAGCAAGTTTCAGACCCCTGCTCCTTCAGCCTGCATGCTAATGTGCACTTGAGCTGCACTCAAACAAGCCCCTGTGCATCACTGTGAGTGATCTTAAAGCCATATTAAGGACAGAACAGGTGTGTAGTTATAGTTATACATCCATTTAACCCTAATTATTTGAACTAGCACTGAAGACTGATGCAGAAAAATGTGTCCCACTGTTAATAACAGAAAAACACTTTTTACAAGTTTTACTTTGAAAATCATTCTGGACTGTTTGAAACTGTTCCTGCTGCTGAAGAGATGAAAATAAGCTGTTTCAGTTTTTGGTTTCACTCTAATTTATTATTCAGATTATAGCTCGTTAATCCTGCACTAGTACCACACTGGCTAAATATAATACTGACAGATCTCCAAGTTTTAAAATGCAACATTAACGTAGAGTTCAACACAAACCAACAGTGTGATGGTGGAGGAGGGCAGCAGAATATAAATATCATCCTCTGACAGACATGGATGCCTGTGTGAAGGTTTCAGCCCTGAGTGAAGCAGCAGAAGAATGAGCGACACGTCTGCCTCTCACTGACAATGAGCTGCTTCAAAGGCTACAAACGTCCCGAGGCGCTGAGGCCGGCTCCTGCTAACTATCACTGAATCCCCATGAGACGTTTTAAAGCACTTCTAACCATCATTCACATCATTTTCCCTTTTACAGAAAGCGTTTATATAATTTACACTGTGCGCAGCTCTTCCAGGAATCATTATTTAACCTTGTGTTATGGTTTATAAGCCACTGTTCATTTGTTTCAACGGCTGAGTTTCATGTGTAGCGGTTCTACCGACAGCATCTCACCTGATCTGCACGGACAAACCTCTGTGATGAGAGGACAGAGCTGTCAGGGCGCTGCTGACAGGCTGCTGCCTAATATAGACGAGGCCAAACAAAAGCACAAGGCCTTACATACTTGAATGGCAGACCCTCTTAAAATAGAGGACTCGGTATCAATATGAAGCTAGATATTCTGGTGCTAACACCCCAGGGAACGTGAGGTCACAGGACTGATGGCACAAACGCTACAACCCAAGAACACTGCCTCCCGTTTACTGGCAGTGGGAGCTATACCCATCTGCGACAAATGTTTGGGGAGTTGGCGTCTGCATTCTCTGCAGAGGCCAGGCAGTGCAGGCGTGCATGTCCACACAGACTCACAGCATACATGAAAACACTGGGATTCAAAAACGTGGGGCACTTTTCTTGAATTCGATTTTTATTTACTCATTTTTCACATGGACCGCTGCAAAGGATCGTCCCAAACCCTCGTCTGACATTTCAACTCCTCTTCTCTAACGACTGCACAAACCCAGACTGCCTTTCCAGCTCATAAACAGCCCTCTCTGTGTCTTCATGCCCTGACCTGGCTCCGTGCGGAGACTTTACGGCACACAGATACGCAGACACTTTGTAGCTGAAAGCCTTGTAAAAAGCACCTCAGGTTGCAGCAGCAGCAGCCAGATTTACTTGGACAGTCACTCTGGGCTGTTTCAAAACGTTACTGCTGGTGAAGAGAGCGAGAAATGAGCTCAGTGATGCTTCGGCACCACTGATGTGTTTTAGCTGCACTAAGTAGCTCCCAGGTGCCACAAGCACAACATGTACAGCATCTAAGTGAGGTTTAGTCTCTGGAATGTTACACGAATAAACATCATTGTAATTAAGAAGATGAAGACATCCTGGTGCGTTGCCCAGGTCTGGTTTGGAGTAAGCTGGTTCCCTGAGAGAGGGGCTTTGGGGCTTGATTACATGCAGGGTAAGATGGACGAGGGGGCCAGAGACAGATTGGTGCAGTGATGACAACCGTACTCAACGTGACTGTAGGGCGAAGTCGTTCCAGAGCTCGCGTATGGTCATCAGGAAACCAAGAGAAACTATAGCAGACCTGGAAGGATGTGGATCCACTAGAAAGTGCTAGAACATCTGAGCTGAGACATTTAACCCAGTACCAACGCAAAAAAGAAAGACGGATTTAAAATGTAAAATAAATACATGCATATTATTGTGACATGTTCACAGTAATGTACTTCAGATGTTCGTTCTTCCAACATTGACTGTTTTTACGCCCCTATTTTAATCACTAACACAATGGGTGGGTTATATTTGTATACATTTAACATAGAGCTAAAGCTGCTGTGTGATTTAACTCATCCTGCCCTGTAATGGACTGTGACCTCTCCCACCTCCTGCTGAATGACAGCTCAGACTCCAAACCTCCAAACTATGAAACATGCAAGCGCTTAAAAACGTGGTGTGCTGTGAGACAATAGTGCTAACCACTGAGTCGCTGCGCTGCTGCCTCGTTATACTCGGTTAACATGAAAGTGGCCTAAAGCCCCATCAGTAATGCAGACGCCATCCAGAAGGAGGCTGAATGTGCAAGTGCTGCGACAGGTCTGAAGCGAGCGTCAACTTTATGTTGACTCTCACCACCGTTAAATAACTGGTCACCTGTTAATAAGGGTCCCAAACACAAGTCTGATGGTCTTCTGAATGTTTTCCATGCACAGCCAGCTCCACTGCTGCTTCATCAGTAAACACAGGATGTTCAGAGCCACCTCAGCCAGCGCCATCTCAGATCCAAAGCCGAGACCTTTGAAAAAGGAACAAACAAAGACATAAATGCAGAAACACATCCAACCACATTCTTACTGTGGTACAGCTGAAGATCACGTCTACTATATAGTGTTAACTGAGCACGGCATGGAAAGACATACGTGTAGAAACATAATACAACCTGTTTCAGTGACACATTCGACATACAGACCTGTGCAAAAGTTTTGAGCCAGATTCTCATTTAAAGCAATAAAAGTACTGTGAGACTGATGCAGAGTCTCTCTGTTCTCTGATCATATTCACAGAACAGGACAAAAGGTGGCCACCATCCAAAGAGCTTTGAGTGTCCTTCAAGAAGCCTGGAGAGCTGGTCCTACTTGTGACTAAGGAGTCACAGGACAGCTTGTAAGAACGCCGGCAGCGCTGAAGAATAAATGTGGGCACACCAATATTGACTTTCAAGCTCATTAGAATTATACAGAGTCTATTTTTCCTTATCTACTGTATTTCCTTTAATGTTTGCTCGTGCTTCACTAAATCGCTGCACCCATTTCACATTTTCCCAGCTAAATACAAAGAAATGAGGGCTGGTGTGTAACTGATGCAGTGTAGATGTGAAGAGCATACCAATGCTCCTTTTCATACGTTTATCAATGGTGCCCTCATGTGGCTGGACTCAAGCGCTGCCATGCCTCAGAAACAGGTTTGTCACTCAGCTTTGCCTCTAAATAATTTGTGAATCAACTTTTAAGTATCAGAAGCAACAGAAGCTGACCTAAAGGTCAAACACATGCCTCAGTACTATGTACTGGTAATGAAAACTACTGGACTCCATACCAGCTGCTGTAACTAACAAAATGTTTGTAATACTGTCACGTCAACTGACGGTCACATCTATGACTCAGGAAGACAGAGTGAAGAATGCCATCTGCAGTAATGGAGCCGTTTTTTCTTAAGGGTCACCTTGACCTTCCATCTGCAATACATGGCAAGCCAGCACATGACAGCCTCCATCACTGGCAGCAGACGACATGAGGTGGAGTGACAACAGGTGGGTTGCAAGGGAGAGGATGAAGCATGCACATAGGGCTGCTCAACTAATCGAATTTTAATCACGATTACGATCTGGGCTTTCAACGATCATTAAAAATGACAGAGCCGATTATTAGCCCCTCCCTCCTGCTTTACTCTCGCGCTGCTCCGTGTGGCAAATCGAGCGCACCTCTCTGCGTTTCGAACACGTGTCACAACAATTAGGAGCAGTGGACGCCAACCTGCCACGGACCGGTTTATGCCCGACAATATTTTCACGGACCGGCCTTTAAGGTGTCGCGGATAAATACAACAAAATGAAACTAGTACCGAAAAAAAGAAAATTTATTCATAACACACTGAAAAGACCCAGGAAAACCGAGTTAACGATAAAAAACGATAACAAAGTAACGCTGAAAACCGATAAAAACCCTGAAAACCAAACATTTCACACCTGAGCTTCAACTCTCGCGGCCCGGTACCAAACGACTCACGGACCGGTACCGGTCCGAGGCCCGGGGGTTGGGGACCGCTGATTAAGAGGACCCGAGGGAAGCTTGGAAAGCTGAGCAGAAGTTATTTGGAGAGGAGAGTGACTGCTGTTGGTTGAAAAGAGGTAAAAAACCTTCAGTGGTGTGGAAACATTATGGGTTCAGTCAGACGTGGATCAAGTAGACACAGTGTGTAGACTTTGCTACAGTAGCTGCACCACAGAGCAACACTGCAAAGTTCACTAAACACAGATGTTTACATTTTTCATTGATTTCTTATATTGCAAACATTTGCACTGTTATCAGTATTTGCACTATTTTATATTATTTTTTAAAGTCATTATTCAACACATTGTTATTGTTAAATAAATATCGTCAAATAATCGAGATCTCAATGTCAGTGAAAATAATCGTGATCATCATTTTTGCCATAATCGAGCCGCCCTACATGCACAAATAAGATTTGTCACGTGTTTGTGTAGAACAGTATAAACTGAGCCATGAGCTGATGCAGGCTAACACCTTTCAGTGTCCAACGTTTGGTGCTCCGCAGCAAAGTCCAAGCGGTCAGGCCTTTTAAAGGCACGTGGTCGTAAACTTTGTAAAACAGCCTGTTTCAGTGTAAGTGCTGTTTTCAGTAAACTCCATGCTCAGAATAATGTTCGGCTCACTCCCATAATCCTTTGCTCAGGACTGTACATACTATAGTGTGTATTCACCTGTTCTCTTTCACATCAAGTGGATGTTCAAATAAGCGTCTCTATACTTCATACTATGTATTTACCTGACACTTCTGCACAAGTGGAAAGCAGGTCTCATAATAACGTCCATGATATGGATTCATGTGAAAGTGTAATACTGACATTTTTACATTAAAAACAGCCCCTGTTCACCACGCATGGACAAATGCAGGCGAACGCTCCAGCTGTGTGAAGAAGCAGCTGTATGTGAACGAGCCCAGACGCTCATTTAAAATTACTGAAGCAACCTGAGAGAAAAGGTTTCGTGAATTTGAAATTCTGCTTGGAAAAAACAGACAACCACTACAGAGGCGAGCGGCCGTCCGTCCGCCATCGGCCCTTCATTTAAAAGCCTGCATCTCTGCCTGCCTGCAGCCCAGACCTTTGAGCAACTGAGAACATTTGGCATGAAAAATACCAAAAAAGACGACCCAGGGCTGGTGAGCTGCTAGAATTCTGCATCAGACAAGATGTGAACAATATTCCCGAAACACAGCAACAACATGTTGCTGCAATCAAAGTCAAACTGACCTGGGGGGGGGGGCTCATTTTCTCAGTTTAAACATGTTTTCTATGTTCTGTGGTGAATAAAATATGGGTTTGATAATCACTGCATTCTCTTTGTTTACATTTTCACAGTCTCCCAATTTTGGGGACTGAAGCTGTAACTAAAATTGAAACAAACCAGCAAAATAGAAGCAAAACATGTATGTTAACGTTAAAGTAGGAGCGTGGCAGCTCTTACTGACAGCTGTAGTTGATGGCTGTCTGTTAGGCCTAGCCTTGGCTAGCTGCCTAGCTGGTCTGCTATCCTGTTTGATTCTTGTTGGAACAATTGTTCATGAAATTTGTGCTTCAGTTTGGATGAAATTCTGTTACTTAGCACTTGTTAGCAGACGTGTGCCTGTCCATCATACCAAGACAACATTTAAAGCAGTTTATGACGTACTTCATCCTCTCTTACAGAAACAAGAAGAAACTAGAGTCTGATAGTTTCACACGTCGCTGGCTGACTGTGAAAAAATGGTTTATTAAACAGTGAATGTCTCATTACAGCATCGAGCATAAGAAGGAAGGGCCTCGGTTTTTCCTGTGGTAGTTCTTTATAATGAGCAATGATGGAGCGCTGCATGATGCAACAAGTCCTTTGTCATAAGTCTTAAAGGTAGATAAGAGTTAATGTTTTGGGTTTGGACTGAATGTCCTAACATTTCTGACACACTTCAGGGAGAAACTTTTTATACAATCTCTGCTATGAACAGATCATATTCGAGGACTCAACGAGCCTGAGAACTCAGAGCAAACTGATGGAACGAGGACATGTCCCTCACAGCTGTGTATATCAAGACATCCAAACATACCTGTTTGTCCCAATAAATTATATTTTATCATTTCTTAGCAGCACAACAACCACTGATTAAAGATTAACTAGTAGTGATGGGATTCCAGCTGTTTTTAGAGAACCGGCTCTTCAGGTTGTTTTGTTGCTTTAATTAATTTATTATTAACAAGAATATAAAATTGCGCACAAAAGGACTTACTACCGTAAAAAATAAATGAATAAAAAAAAAAGTGGTTTTATTTATATATGTTTATATATAAATATATGCGGTGGCCCCTAGAGACAAAACACGTACAAACTCCAAAACACATTTCTAGCATGAACTGAACTTCCAAAACAGAGCTACTAGATCACTTAAATTACACAATTGAAAGCATGAAAGCATGTGTGTATCGTTTGTGTATTTATACACAGGCACTCGTATATATTCAAATAATTTAAAAATATGTTCATTTACCTGTTACTACCACACACCAAATCCGGTCGTTGGTACTTGCTGGCTTGTGTAGCCACGAGGTAACAAAGCTCAACACTGCCCCCTAGCATCCTGGAGCACTTCTGTTGTGTTTTGTACGTGTTTTGTCTGTAGGGGCCACCGTATGGGCTCAAAATGTGGTCATAAATATTTTGTACTTGTAAATCAGGATTTGTATGTGTAAAAAAGATTTGTGTGCGTAAAAAAGATTTGTGTGTGGACTTAGCCAAAAAAACCCTGCAAGTTACAAGTAAGAATTCTGACCCTATTTTTCTTCCTTTCATCTGATTGGTCCATGTCATGTCAATCACAAA